>NW_028236818.1:0-62887 GCF_017979445.1 Akebia trifoliata
GGGGATCAGTCATCCACCAAGGGCACCTAAAATCGATATGACGAGCTAAGCGAGAGTCTAACCATTTACTCCAGGCTTTGACTGAGTTGTGACGCACTAACAGGTTTTTCTTGGAGAAGTGTTCTGGCCCATATTCGAGGTTTGAGGGAACATCTACAATCTTAAGACGATCACAAAGCCACATATAGAGTAAGTGGGGACTTCCTTTGAAGCTTTCCCGCTCACCATTTTTTATGGCATCTAGACCTGAGAAGGTTTCAGCTAAGATGATGGGCACTGGGTTGGCTTTCCTCGAGAGTTGAGAGGCTAAATCTATGAAGGACTCAGGGATAGTTTGGCCATCACTATTAGAGGTCAGTATGTATTGGGCTAGGATTCCTAAGCATAATCGATAGTCTCTAGTGGCTCGCCAGGCTTCGGGTTTTACATTGATAGGATGACTGCGGGAGTGGTACGGGCCTAGTAAAGGTACTAATCCAGTCTCCCGTTATGGATTAGGGCCTTGGCTTCTTCTTTGGAAATATTCAATCCTGTGGCGAGGGCACCAGAATATCCGGTCTTCAATGAGGGCCGGACTAGAGGTCCTGAAGTGGATATCCCCATAATACCACAAAAATCCTCGTGAGTAGGGCACAAGTGTATACGCCCAATGTGGAATATGTGAAGGTAGGGGTTCCATCGTTTAGTCATAGCATGTAAGAGGTTCCAGTCTATCTCAAACTCATGGAAGTAAAGAGCACTCCTCAACATGAATCTCCCAAAATTGATCTTCTCTACAGGGTGCATCCCTATGACGGTTGTTTTGACTAACTGATCGATTGAGTTATCGCCGGCGGCTAACATCCTGGTTTGACACAAAAGAGGATTTTAGTACTCTTCCAATGGTCTATGTAAAAGATTAATTCATTTTCTTTTAGAAAATTTCATTCTTATGGAAAATATTTTCTGGAAAATGTTTCTTCTAAAGAACACTTCTTTTGGAAAATAATCTTTTTTGAAAAATATTTTCTTTCTCTTCTTTGAAAATTCGATTTCCATTTTGATTTAACTGGCCCGGTCCATCATGATTGTTGGGTCTGGATGGAATGGGTCATCATTATAAAAGAATGGATTCTTTACTGGGTCGGTGCACCCGTTTTAATTTTCAAAAATAAAATTTCTTTGATCCTTGAGGACAATCATACACTTTGATCTCATCATTCACATCACTCACATACATTCATCCAACAACAGGCATTCATTCAATAAACAACCCGAGAACACCCACGATAAGTTCGAGTCGTGACCTATGGGGAAGGTTTCTAGACTCTAGGCTTACTACGTGCAATGCATTTTTATCTAGCCACCCTTGCCCAAGCACACCTATATACCTTTCGATACGTGGTGACTTGGTTTGATATACCGTATAGGTGATAATCTAAAATCTCAATTCACTTCTCTGAAGCCAAAAAGGGCCAGTTTGATTTCCAGTTGAGAGGTGGCGCACAATGCTGAGCAAGGGCCCACTTAAATACCTCTCGTCTAGAATAGACGTAGTCTATCCCCCTCGTACAGTAGGGTACAGCGGGGCAAGATCTTGCTTAGGCACCGTTTTTGACCAAGAAGTGCAATTGATATACTTAGATTACCTTTTATACCTACGGGTACGAGTCAAGAGTTGTAGCTTTCATAAATGGTTTGGCATCCCACGAGGGGACCGACCACGTACTAGTACTACGTTGGCAATCGGGACATGTGACTGTGTGGCTTAAAATAGGACAAAGGCTCAGGTCACCCCAGCATGGGTGCATCAATATGTCTCTCAGAATCACCTGATCAGACGGCATTGATACCCCAGTTCGATATACCCTAAGGTACGTGACTGGAGTTGTGGGTTTCATGAATGACGTCGCATCTCCGAAGAGACCGGGTCACGCACTAGTGCCACGTTGGCTAAATGGGACGTGTAAGTGAGTAAAGCAGTAAACGTGCATGTGGTGTGTGCAAAGCAAGGGTGGGGTGTGCCCGGGGCCTTTTTTCAAACAAATGGGCCCATGGCCCAATCAAACCAATCATTATAACATGAATTATATGGATCTAAGTATCATTCCAATCACATAAACATTTAATCATGATCAACATTATGACCAACATCAAACATGCATTCCCAATGATATTATGGCACATTAAATAGGCAATTATCATGAATTAATAATATGGTCCGAACCATGGAAATAAGCATGCACATCACCTTCATATACCAATCATGGTAGTTTATAGTCCCGATCATCGCAATATTTTGATAAATTTCATAGTCCAATCAAGGGTGTTTTGGGGCGACCCGAAATAATTCGAAATTTCTTAGTGTTTTGAATTAAGTGTATAATAATGATCAATGAAATAAAGAGGATGGTTTTATTTTTATTTTTTATCATTATTTTTCTTTTAAAACCGAGTCTAAAAGAAATTCAGAAAAACAGAAAACTTGAACATGTGTTGCTGTTTAACAATATTCAAAAAGATGATTTTGCTGTTTTTTTTCTAACTTCCTTCCAATTTTTTTATTTTGATTTTTTTCTTTTTTTTTTTAGAAACAAATTAATTTCCTCTCTTTTTAGAAAACAAACTGATCTTAAAAAAAACCAAAATAATTTTGGGAAACAAATTATATGCCGCTGCCAATGATCGAATTCATCCGGCACATGTCGAGATCGGTCTTGCTGTTTTAAAACAGCAGGATATCGTCGAGCTCAACGTCGAGATCAGAAGTAAAACCGTTGAGATCAGCAGCTTAGTCGTCGAGATCAGCATGTTATCGTCGAGATCATCCTATAACAGCAGGCCAGCGTCGAGATCAACCTATAACAGCGTCGAGATCAGCCTGTAACATGGGATTTTTCGACGAATTGTTCGCCATTTCAGTGCTGTGATGAGAGGAATCTCTCTATGAACCTCCTGCTAATGATTTTAATCTATCTGAACCATTAAAACTTTGCCATTTCTATAACAGCCACAAGAGGCAACGATTTCACGAGGAAACCTTCGAGATTGGTAGGTTTGACGATTCTAAACCTCACGTCTCTAAATCAGATGAGATCAGGAATCTTCTTCAAACATTAAAGGCTTAAAACCGATCAGAGTGGACAGTTCAGTCAGACCGAGCGGTTTTCTGTTGAGAACGCGAAGAACATGATTGAAAACCCGATTAAGAAGAGGGCGCGAGGTCGAGAACAAGATCAAACATCCCATCTTTAGATCGCTCAAGCTTCGCAACACGAAAATGTGGGTTTGGAACCCTTGAGGATTGACATTCGTAAGTCTCAACAGCGCTGGGTGGAGAAGAAGATGGGTTTTTTTTTTAAAAAAAAATTTTAAAAAGGGTTGAATGGAAATAAACAAAATGGGTTTTTTATTAACAGCCCCCCAGATTGATTTGCTATGCGCACACCCCCCCAACAGTTTCTGCTGACAGAAATTCAAGAATTTTTTTTTTTTTTTTTTTTCTTTTTATTAACCTGTTTGAGATGCTGTCAATGGGCAGCCTCTCTTGCCTAATAAACTAAAATAAAACCGAATACCTACCTAATAAGCGAAAAAACGAATAACTAATAAAAAAACGAATAACTAATAAAAAAACGAATAACTAATAAAATGGTCAAATTTTAAATCAAACACCCACCCAAATTTTCAATCGAAATATACTTATATATGTAAAAAAAATCATGGTCCAAAAATCTCATCCTTAATAAAAGTATTCCTTCGAAATCTCGTATTATTTCGGATTATTCCGAATGGCCCTTGATTAAACCATAGAGATGATATGTTAAATCAAAGTGCTCCAAGTAGAATCAAACAATCAATGACGTACCAACAAGAATAAAAATAATAAAGAAACAATAACATGAAACTAACTAAAAATTAAATAAAATAAGCAAAACAAATAAAACTAGGTCATTGGCAATGTCCCCATACTTGGGGTTTTTCAAGTTTGATCCTCAATGTCCCTAGCGGAGTCGCCACTGAAAGCGCCCTCGATCCGCGGGGTGCGCGGATCCGCTTTTGACCCTTGAGGTTTGGGAGTCGCCACCTAGTTATTACGGTCTAGGAACCGATCAATAACTCTAAACGGATAAAAACTAATCTAAAACAAAAAAAAACTGAATTCGGGGATCAAGTTACGGGGTTGGAAGGTGTTAGGCACCAACCCCGCCCGGCCAAAGCCGGTCTCTACTAAATTCCCAAGTAAATTACATTGCTAAAACCTAGATAAGAAAATAAATAAAAATAAAAGGTTTACCTTTCCGATGGCAAGGACTTGGTTCCCTCAGATCTGACAAAAAGAACTCCTTGTACCGTGCTCCCTTACTTTGTTATGCTTCCGGATTTGACTTCGGATCTCCGAGGCAAGGTATCTCCGTGTTTTTGAATCTGAACTCTTCAATTTCGTTGTGGATTTGAGGGTGTTTTTAGAAGGCTTTTGGGTGTTTTCTAGACTAAAATTGAAGGAGGGATGTTAGCTAAGGAGTTGGGGCTCCAAAACTAGGGTTTATGGGGGGCTAGGGGAGCTTCTCGACCTACTTCTCTTAGGGTTTATAATTTGATACGAAAATAGGGTGTGAGCACCTCTATTTATAGATGTTTTTAGGGGTTGATTTGGATAGAGTTAGTATTTAATTAGATATCTTTTAATTAGAGTTGTGTTTTAATTTGACTTGTTTTAGGTAGAATTATGTTTTAATTAGAATTGTTTTAGGTAGAATTATTTTTAAGTTAGAACTCTATTAGATAGAGTTATTAATCAATTATAATTCTATTATGACTTTTGGTCTTATTTGATTGACTTTTAATGTTTTGACTTTAGTCTTAATTGATTGACTTTTAATATCTTGACTTTAGTCTTGCTTAATTGACTTTAATTTTGACTTCAGTCTCACTTGATTGACTTTAATACCTTGACTTTAGTCTTGCTTGATTTACTTTTAATTTTGGAGAACCCCCTTCCATTATTTCTTTAATTCTTTGGACTCCCAAATGGAGGGGTCCTTAAAGAAATATCCCACGAACCCTCAACAATTTTGCTTGAGAGTCCGATTAATCGATTTTTTAGGTTCAAAATTTTAAATTAATTTCATTAATGTTTAAATTTAATAATTTAATATTTTTTTATTAATTTCGGAATTTTTTATCATGAAAATTGTGAAATTACCGTTTTGCCCCCGAAGAGGACTTTTCACATTTTAAGTCGGTTTTTAATGTTCTAGGATGTTTTAGAATCGATTTTTCGTAAGGAATTCAATGGAATATTATTTTGTGTCATTTATGAAGTTTTTTGTGTGAAATGGTTGTGAACTTTATGAGGGGCATTTTCGTAATTTTGTCAATTCTGTTAAAATTGGTGAAATGATTTATTTGGTTCCAATTTGTCATTTTATGTGTTCGAATGGGTTTTCCTAAGCGTAACGTAGGCTCTAAGGTTGTTTTGAGGTTAGGGGTATTTTGGTAATTTGATAATTTTTAGTGATTTTTATCGTGAAGCTTCTTTTTGGTCTGCAAGATGATGATTTCTATGTTTCTGGGGTCGTACTTTCCTAGCGTAGCGTGGTTTCTAAGGTTTTGTCAATTTGAGATACCTCATCTGGATTTCTGAAACAAATCTGGTAACAAAATAAAGCAACGGAATACACATCCATCATTTGGAATCCTTGCGATCGGGTTGACGAGTTGATTAATCAGGCGGATGCAAAAATGGGGTGTCTACACTTTGCAGTTTATAATTTAAAATATAGCAACAGATACATAGTACAGTTGGTGGAGTATTAGAATTAAAGAGTTGAGATTCACGACTGGACCACTCCCAGTCGGGACATGATATTCCTCAATAACATCGTAGTTCCTGATTTTGTGGCTGGTCGCTGTTTACCACACTTGCGGGACCATTTATCTGGCTCAAGCTGGTCGTTTGACGTGACCGTAAGCAATGAGTCTCTTTCCGATGTGTTAGAACGTTCGACTACTACTAGATTGTTAGTGATCACTGACTAATCATCTTCGTCTATGCCTATCAGGCGTGCATGTGATTCCCAAATGACACTCCACTCGTATACGACCACATTTACAATACAATTCACTGGTAAAGATAAGAAAGGAATGGACCCAGATTCCAGTTGTGACTCCATTCTCATACGCGTCGCATACCACGTATGAGCTTGGTGGTCCCTACCGTACATCCCAGGATAGTACATCCCTCTGGATGATGAGACGCACTATCCCTTCAGGCATTCACAGACCCTTTAACAGCTCACAAAATAACTACATATATATATATATATATATATATATATATATATAATATATATATATATATATATATATATATATATTAGTTTTCATTTAAAATAAAAGAGAAATTAACAGAACATGGTTGAGAATGGATATCCAGTTCCTACCATGCAACTGTGGCCACCTGGCCTAAAAAAATAACAATACTCGGAGCCTCTGCGCCAACATAAATTTAAATAAACATGCAACCCCTTCATTAATAACTTGGATATCCTTTTACCAACCTACATACAACATACAACATAAAATGCAGACATCACCCCTCGGGTGTGACTCTGACATTTTACCGATTCATCCCTTTCCCATTCTACCGTGTTTTTACTTCTCGACTTTTCAAATCTAATATTTCTTTTTCAAGCTTACAAATACACTTTGATCATTCAATCGAAAAACTATCCAATTTTTGTTAAAATAGGGTCCCACTAGGTATGCGAAGGCAAACTGCCAAAATTGGAAAAATCGGTGAAAATCTTGCTAAGTGTCGGAAACTCGATTTTTTTCAAAGTTGTCGAAATTGAAAATAGATTTTTTTAAATGAAGGCCCTCGATAATATAAGAAAAGGTATGTAATTTTGTAACCTAATTCAAAGAAATGCAAAAGATATCACGTGAATACTTAAAACATTCTCATCGTGATAAAACTTTGTTTATTTTTTTCCTGCTTCGTTTGAAGGAGTTACGGGGGCCATAAATAGTCGATTTGGCATGTTAAAAGCATGAGGAATCCAAAAACAATATCAGAAAAAAAATTTCGGGCACTTTTTGATTTTCACGGTAGCACCGTGCCTGGAGCACGGCGGCTCACGGTAGCACCGTGACTATTCACGGTAGAACCGACAGAAACTTCGTTTTTGCGAATTTTCTGATTTTTCTTCTTCGTTTCTTCAAGTTTTTCATTCTTTTTCGATTCTACTAACCCACCCACGAATTAAACATTTTAACTACGATAAAACACATCAAACATCACTATTTCTAGCATGAATTTGAAGTAAATTAAGCGACATTCTATAAATTTAAAACATACAATAGTTTCGAAAGATCCCTAAATGTAATTTTTTGAAATCTACGATTATTAATAAGAATCGAGAGTCCCTTACCTGGTTGTGGTTGTTGGACACGATGAGCTAGCTTGAAAATGAAGGAGTGACGGTCCGGCACATCAAATTTGGTGGAACTTGAATGCCAAACGGATCGGTTTGGTTGCAAAACCCTTGATAGAAGCGTTCTTCCCCTTTCTAACGATAAACAACGACTCTCCTACGATTTGGATGAGGTTCCAAGTGGTTATAAACAAATCGACTTGCTGATTTTTGTGGGAGACCAAGAGAACGGAAAGAAAATGGAGGTTAAATGGGGTGAGCACGTGGAGCTCGACAACGCCGATGACTTTGCCTTCTTCGTCGAGGTTCAACTCGGACGCTTGCGATAGATCTTGATGGGAATGGTTCAAACCTTAGGTTTGGAGAAGTGGCTGAGTTGAGTTCTTTAGAAAAGAATGAAGAAGTGAAATGAAATAAAAGAAAGTAAACTTTCTTTTATAAGAGGGCTGACGGCATTTTTGTATTTTTCCTTCGTTTATATTTTCGAGAAAATCTTGACCATTCGAACTCGAAAAATGACAAATAAGTATTCCATTTTTGAATAATTTTTCGTTGTGGACCTAATAGTGAAGTTGATTTTTCCTGATTCTCGATCCAGCAAAATTTCACTATTTTGGATCCCACTAATGCGAAATTCGAGGATTTTATAACTTTTTCATTCGAACTCGAATTCAAACTTGCTTATAGGCTAAAGTATATATTTAGACCGCTTTGAATCCAATGGCGGAGTTGGTTTTCGTTAAAAATGATCGAAATAATATCCGAGTGTTTTACTCTAATTTCCTCCTTTGGTATTTTCCTCGAATTATCACCATTTGTTTCTTCGAGATACGAGTTAAAAATCCGGGGTGTTATAGAAACGGTGAATAACAATGGTTACCCAATGGGAAACCAAATAATTTTTACTAATAACCTCTCCTAATATGAACGAATAAATATACTTCATTTTAACATATACAAAATTTTGTAGAAAAAATTACGATTAACTGGTACATATAGCTAGGGATGAGTAACTAAACATTTTAAAACTCACATTACATTATCAACAGTACTCACTATAACATTTTCTTTTTATATAAATCTAATTGACCAAATAGAAATATTAAACATGCATTTCATTTTATATATCAAAATAAGGCAATAAATACATAATACAAAATAGTGGAGTAGTGGAATTAGAGAGTTTGGATTCACGATTGGATCGTTCCCAATTAGGATATAATGTTTCATAATAGATTATTAGTTCTTGATTTTGTAGCTGGTCGCTGTTTACTACATTCGTAAGACTATTTATCCAGCTCAAGCTGACCGTTTGACGTAACTGTAAACAATAGATCTTTTTCGATGTGTCAAAATGTTCGACTATTATAAATTGTTAGTGATCACTGACTAATTATCTTCGTCTATGCCAATCAAGCGTGCATGTGATGCCCAAATATACAATCTATTCGTATATGACTACCTTTAAATTACAAATTCACTGGTAAAAATAGAGAAGAATAAACCTACATTTCAGTTGTGACTCTACTCTCATACTCGTCCCATACCACGTATGAGTTTGATTGTCCCAATCGTACATCCCAGGATAATATATCACTCCAGATGATATGATAAACTATCCCTTCAGGTATTCGCAAACTCTTTAACAGTTCACAAAATATTTACGTATATATATCATTTCCTTTCTTTGAAAAGAAATAAGAAATTTTCTTTGAAAACAAATAAGAAATTAACAGTATAGAATTGAGAATGAATATCTAATTTCCTACCATTCAGTTGTGGTCACGCGGCCTAAAATAAATAAAAGAACTGAACGTAACTTGCGCCTCGCGCTATAGAAATTAAATAAACATGCAACCAATATCATTATCCGTAGATATCCATTCACAAACTTACATATAACATTACAATGTAAAATGCAAATATCACCCATCGAGTATTACTTTTACAATTTATCATTTCATCCATTTTTTTCTTTTTTTCGATTCTAGCACTTTTCTACGTTTTCAAACACATAATTCATTTTTCAGATTCATTGACTCAAATATTCATTTTTCGATATCAAACTCTTTTTCACACTTTGAAATTCATTTTTATAATTTAAATTGAAACTTTACAAAACTTATGTCAAAACAAGGTCTGAGAATGGCACAGAACCCAATTGGCAGAAATGACCCAGTGAAATATCCTACCTACGTATAATTTGTTATAAAATATAACTAAACATATCAAATATACAAATTCTGGCGTGAATTTGAAATAAAAAAAAGAATTCTGTATTTTTGGAAACACATTATAAGTTTTCGTTAAAATCTTAAATGTAATTTTCACAATCTATGTTTACCGATAGAAATTAAGAGTCTTTACAAATCTCTGTGCGATAGGATCGAAGCGTGTGCACAGAAATCGAGACAATTTGGATGTCTAGGTGGCTAATTTTTTAATTTGACCCGGTGATTTCGAAGATCTTGATTCTGTCGTCCTTTCTTTCTTCTACGACAGATGACAATTTGACCCCAAAATTGATGAAATCTGAGATATAAGAATTGAAACCCCCGTATCACGTACGACTGATTTTGATGATATGGAATGAAAGAGAAGAGAAAATGAAAGGAAACTTAGTGGGTTTTGTAGAGGTTGAGGCTGCGGACGTTTTTCCTTTCTGCTTCGGAAGTTGACGACGACTCATTCGCGACAAATCTGAGGTTGAAAATCTAAAAAAAATCATTTTTTTTATAAAAGTCACAGCTAGTTTTGGACGATTTAAAATGACGATAAATAGTAAATTCATTTAAAAAATTATTTATATAAATTTTTGGGACAAAATCGATATTTTACCTATTGATTCATTTAACTATAACTTGACCATCCGGATTCCAAAAGTGGCGAATGAATACTTTATTTTATATAATTTTTCATTCTGGATCTAATGATCTGGTCAAAGTCTACAATATCTCTAATAAAAATTTATTTTTTCAGCCTGATGGGACCTTAAAATGGATGTTATTTTCGTTTTTGACGATAATTTGACTTTTTGTGCTTCAAAAATGGTAAGTAAATAGTCCATTTTGTATAATTTCTTGTTATGAACTCAATGGTGTGATCAAATTTTAAAAAAATTTGCTCTAGTAAAGAATCATTATTTTAACCTAATTCAACTCGAAAATCGAGGATTTTACAACATTTCTGTTCAGACTCGCATTTGAGCGTGCTTATAGGCTAAAGTATGTTTTCTGACCATTTTAAATCTAATGGTGAGGTCAAATTTCATTAAAAATAACCATAATAAATCTTAAAGTTTTACCCTAAGTCTTACTTTTAGGATTTTCTCAAAATTACACTATTTATTTCCTCGAGATACGAATAAAAAATTTAGGGTTTTACATTCTCCCTTCTTAATAAAAATTTTAATTTTGAAATTGAAGTCATACCTTATCAATTTCGTCGTCACCACATTAACACAACATGTATAATAAACAATACCTACCCTCAATTATCATCTATTCTTGGTTTTAAGTCAATCTCATTTTCTATTCATAAACCTTATGTCACCTATTTTTTATCAACAAAATACATTTATCAAATAATCACTCCAAATCACTCTCATATTCCAATTAATCCATTATTTGTATAACCTTAAGATAACAATCAATTCACATTATATCATTTCCCCACCAGTATCTATCAACAATAATCCTTTCCCATATTTTCTACTCTTTACCTTTACTTCTCCCACCAATTACACCATTTATTATGTTTTACATATACTTACCATTAATATTACTCCTCAATACATAGACTTACTGTAAACGCACCACTACTATTTGCACACCATTTAATACTTAATAAAATAATACACAACATCCACACTTAATATATCCCTACTATAATACAAATATCTAGTAACACTAAATTCACAAACTGTATTAAAATCTCCATTTCTAATATACTACTATCTAAATATCTACTAACACTAAATTCACAAACTGTATTAAAATCTCCATTTCCAATATACTACTATCTTTATAGTCAAGGCAATATTTCATTTTCTACTTTACCTTACCGTACTTATTTCATTAACATTCTTTGCCCCATACTACTCAATAATTTTTTATCAATCATAGTCTCCCTGTGGTGTAGATAATTTCATTACTCGACCCATGTCAGTAGTTTCTAACTCTAACAAGTGTACAAAATCTCAACAGAATTATATGATATAGAGGAACCAATATTGAATAGAACTCCACTTTCTAGTATTATAATTAAAATTTGTACATTTCAAAACTTTGTCAAAGACATGTATTTTCTGTTGGGTCACAACCCTTGCTTGCGACTATGATGGAGAGCACTCTCTATTGATATGTCCCACCTGACCATACGCATAACATGTCAACGATCTTGTTTTCATAGGTTTCTGTGGAGTGGGCAGTTGGTAAATTGAAGCCTGCATGTTTTGAACTTGCAGTATTGGTTCACTTGGCCCTGTTGGCATCGTTAGAGTCTCATTTGTTCTATGACTCAATGAGGGAGAATCTTGTAACTCGATAATGAAGTAGGTCTATACTGTAGGTTTACTGAGCCGGGGGAGATTTTCTTCGAATACATCGACCTCTTGACCGGGTCTAATCTGGAAGGGAGAGAAGTCTTGGGTTGACTGGTTTGTCTTCAGGACATCTGTAATTTCATTTCCTCTCGTTTTCGACCGTTAGTTCGGTCTATCTACCATGGTATAAGTATGTCATCAACTTTGTTAAAACTCGATGGCCTTATTGTTCCTTGAATTGGACCATCTTACATTTTTCTAAGCTACTCATCTTTAATCGGTTGACATCATTTTCATTTTTGACGATAATTCAACTTTTTGTGCTCCAAAAATGACAAGTAAATAGTCAATTTTATATAATTTTTCATTATGAATCCAATGGTATGATTGAATTTTAAGAATTCTTACTCTAGTAAAAAGTTATTATTTTAGCTTGATTCGACTCGAAAATTGAAGATTTTATAATTTTTCTATTTCTAACTGGCATTTGAACGTACTTATAGGCTAAAGTATGTTTTCTAACCATTTTGAATCTAATGGTGAGGTCGGATTTCATTAAAGATGATCAAAATAAAATCTTAAAGTTTTACCCTAAGTCAAACTTTCAAGATACGAATAAAAAAATCAAGGTTTTATAGTCATTTTTTTCCCAAAAGAAAAAAGAAGAATAACAATGATAAAGAACTCCCAATCAATACCCCCATAAGGCTGCCACATTTCATAGAGATGTTAGTTACATGCAAGATCTTGTGATTATACAAATTGGTTCGCAAAAAAAAGTTAAAGTAACATTATCCTCAAAGATAAATAAGTCAGAAATCTAAACCTATATGGATGAAGCCATGTAACCTCATTGAAGGGGAATTATTGGTTGCGAACTCAGAAGTAGGTTTTTAGCAATTAGAAATAAAGATCCCTCTTGATAGCATTTATTAAGTTCACCTCATAGATTCAGAGTCTTTGACTGATGAAACATTTCGAGCAAGAAATATTACATGAAGATGATTTGTCAATTGATCAGAAATCTTATAAAATTTCAAATCATAATTTAAGGTTGTACGGTCTTCAAAACGTAAGATCAAGGTTGTGCTAATCGATACACTCCTTAATATGATTTTTTTACTGATCATTATCTTGTCGATTATGGAATATCCAGTCCATTGAATTAAATTGGCTAATACAAAGTGATTGAGATTATGTACCAAGTTGAATTTGGGCTGATTCGACCCAATGGATCTGAATATTCTACACAAATCACTTCATTCACTATTTTTAAGCCAATTAGTCCAACCGATCCATGTATTGATCCATAAGATCCATTTATCAATTGCGCTAACTGGTTTAATTTGATATTGATTGACATGTTTCATCAGTTAAGTCTATTGGGTTGGACCGGTATTGCAAATTAAATTTGAGCGATGTGGACTAGTCCACTCAGTTACTTTTTTGTTGGATTGTGTAGAGCAACCCAGGAGTACCCACAATAAGTTCAGGTTATGACCTATATGAAGGTTCTTAGACTCTATGTTCATTACGTGCAATGTAATTTATTTGGCCACCTTTACCCAAGTGCACCTATATACCTCTTGAGCATATTCAATCAGACAATACATGGTAACTTGGTTTGATATACTATACAGGTATGAGTTTGGGGTCATAATTTTCGTAAATGGTTTAACGTCTCACAAGGAAATCGACTACGTGCTAGTACTACGTTAGCAATCAGGACATGTGACTTTGCGGCTTACGATAGGACAGAGGCTCAGGTTGCTCCAACATGGATGCATTGATGTACCTTTCAGGGTCACCTGACCAAGCAGTACCAATGCTCCAGTTTTATATACCATAGAGGTACGTGATTGGAGTTGTGATTTTCATAAATGACGTCGTATCTCACGAGGAGACCAAACCACGCACTAGTGCCACGTTGACTATAAGGGACATTCAAACGTGCAATGCATCGTAATTTAAATATGCTCGTAGTGTGTGCAAATAGGGTGGGGTGCGCCTGGGGCATTTTTCAAATAAATGAGCCCATGGGCTAGATAAAACCATCAAAATATGGATATCACATAAATATTGATATAAAATCTATAACATTAAAAAATCAAGATCAAGACATGCACATCAAATATATATGTCAATCAGGATCATGGCATATTAAGTAGGCAATCAATCAAGGTGGTGCAAAATAAAATGATGATCAATCAATCAGGATAACACTTAAAAATATCAATTATCGACTAACCATGTAGGCACAAGAAAAAACTCTTGTTTTTTTTTTTTTTGAAAAATAATTTAATTTGACCAACATAAAGATATTTCAAATTTTACTAAAGGTCACTAAACCAACGTGATCATCTCATCGGTAATCCAATACCATAGCCTTTTTAGATTTGGTGAAAAAATTTGGATCCAAGAATAAAATTCAATTTTTGTTTAGATCCAAGATTTGTAAAATGGGTGGCGATGAAATCTCAAATTTAAAATCAAAATTCAAAATGAAAATAAATTTTTTTTAAAAACAGTTGAAAATTTTCTTTTAAAAGTTCTGAAAATTTCATCCGCCACAAACACGTGGCATTGGATCACATTTTCAGGTGCCACGTGACGTGGTCAATGACTCTCAGTAAGAAACAAACCTTACTAAGCTAGTAAGACTAGTCCATTCATATATATTTTTTTTGAATTAAAAAAAATATATATTATGTTACTGCCAACAACACTCACAACCCATAACTTCCATTTTTATTTTTCTTGTTTTTAATGTGCTGCCACCGTTAAACACAATCAATGTTTTTTATACATTGCTGGCAGCAACACCTCTCACACCTTTATTTTTATTTTTTTTATTCTTCTCCTCTTAAATCAACATCATACACGTCCTCCCCTCTTTCTCAATTGAAGAACCCAAATCTGATTTTGTATTTTACCTTTCTTCCATCACTTTTGTACCAAACCCGTATGGAGAAGAGTTTTCTACACCAACTCTTATGAGGGTTTCTTGAACAGGAATCTCAAGGAGATTCTCCAAAACCCCAACATCAACATTTTTGGACTCATTAGACCCATTTGGGCATGGGTTTTCCTCTAAAGGTGACAATTTCTTTTCTTTTCAATTGAGAAATTTGATCAACGAGTTTGAATTAAGATCATCAATTCAACCATACAGAGAGACAAAGAAAGAAAGAGAAAGAGAGAGAGAGAGAGAGAGAGAGAGAGAGAGAGAGAGAGAGAGAGATCTCCTTGAATTGGATTATATTCAGATGACAAAACGATTAATGGTTTATGATCTCTCTCGCAACATTTTCGTCAAACTTATGTCCTTGCTTGATGTTCTTCATGGTGAACAGTTCTTTTGTCTCTTTGTTCCTCATAAGCCTCGCCACACCAAAATTTCCAGATCCAATACCCCTCATCAGCTCGTACTTCTTTATTTCTCTCATACTGATCTTCCCCAATTACACGAATTTTTCAAACATTTTTTTAGCTTCAATTCATGTCTCCAAAACCATTCAATATCAATTAAGCTTAGAAAAAAAGAGATTTCGCATTACCGACAATAGAAAACTTTTTCAAATGCTCTTGGGTAGAAAATTTTACAAGTTGAAATAAAAAAGTAACCATTTTTTAGAAGAGAGTGTTGGAATTATTATTATTATTATTTTATTATTAAAATTATTTTGTGGCCCTTTCACATATATAAATTTTATATAACTACTGGATTGTAATTGGTTCAAAACATTAAGGATAAAATTGAAAATCATGCTTGTGGTCTGGCATTGATTATCAATATTAAATATGATGGGTTAGTGAACATCCTATCAAAGTTTAAGTAGTATTCACTTAATACTAGAATTCTACGATGGGTAGAAAATCTAGTATTCTCTTTTATAAATAGGTGGTCATCCCCCCTTTTTACACACACAGATTATTCTATTATTGAGATAGAGATTCTCATCATCAAAGGTGTAGGTAGAGTTGGGGTAGTACACCTATTCTTTGTAGATGAAGATCAAAATATTCTTCGCGGATTATCGGTAAAGCAAATCCAAGTATTTTATTGTTTATTACTTTTCGATTTGATTATTATATTTTGTTCAAGATCAAATCCTAGATCCATGACTATTATGTTTGTAGTTTTTTCCCAACAATTGGTATCAAAGCCATGATGGATTTGTTCTTGTTCAAAACCCTGATTAAATCTAAGTTGAATTAGATTTATCTTGATTAAATCTAAATTGAATATATCTATTTTTTAGAATAACTTTTCTTTAATTTTAAAATTGATTTATTTCAAAAATAAAACTTGCCAATTTTTTTCTTCTTTTTAAAAGAAGATTATCAGAGATAGACACAATCGAAAAACTTGAATAAATCAAAGAAGCAAACAAATAAATTTTCTTTTTCAAATTCGCATCTCTGCAATGATCGATCGGAAACCATCATGGGATGAACCCATTGAATCGATAGGAAGATCGAAATCATTTATGTTGTTTTATTTAAAAAAAATCGATTGGATATCTTTGAAAATTTGTCAAAGATCCTCCTCCTTCACTGTATAAACCATCTATGCAAATAAACAAATAATAATAACAATAATAAAAACCAAAATATTATAACTTCAAAACTTACTGATTTCAATCGTGGGGTTTTGATTTGAGGCTACCGAATAATTTTCGGTGACCGTAGGTATCCGTTCGACGCCGTTGATTAGGTATCCTGGTCAACGAATAGGTAGCTGCAGTTGGGTGGCAAAGACGGCTAGGGTTTCACGATCAGTCTTCTTCTTGATGAAGAAGACGACTATTTTTGCTTGGGTTAGGCAGAATCAATTGCATTTTCATTTAAGCCAAGCTCGATAGGTTTTTTCGATTTGGGTTAAGCCTGATTTAACTTTCAGTTTGACCAAGCCTATTTGGCTGTTATGATTGGGCTAAGCTCGATTCATACTATAACAAACGTTTTAAATGTCTGTTGGGTCATGCCCGATTCAGCATACTGACCCATTTATCCTACCTGTTTGGGTTAACTTTTGACCCAATTCGAGTCAAACTAGTTCAGCCGAACCGGTTCAGTTGGTTCAAGTTGAACTAGCCCATTGAAAAAATCATTTTTTCCTTTTAAAAACTTTGAAAAATAATAACTAATTCATTTTAACTTCGATTTGGACAAAACAAGTGTCCATTTTGAATATTTTCGAGATCTATTCAATAAAATTGTTAAAATAATTCATTGATAGCAACATATAACAGTAAAGTTCAAATTAAGTTGTACCCTTTTGGATAATATATCTATAATTGCTTTCTTTTATGTTGAAATTGTTTGTTGTTGTTGCTATTATCAGAAATGTTTATACCCACATTCAAATAAAGAATAATTAGAAAGAAAATTTAGATATATTAGGATATAGGTCTTGCTTATAGGGGTTTAAGAAGACACTTTGAGTGATCGTTTAAGGAACGTGATGAAAATAAAATAATAGTCGACCTAAAGGTGACCGTTTTATAGAAGTTAAGGGTTCTTGAATTCTGAGACTTAATATCTCAGTAAGATCATTTTGTGGCACTCTTTTGCATGAAATCACTAACTTCTGCCTAAAAGTGATTTAGAGATGTTTGTGTAGATAGAGTGAATAGAATAGTCACAAGTGTGAAGGGGAGAGGAGGATAACCCTCTTACCTGAAGGTGTAGATAGTGTCTGGATTGAACTGGAATATGAGTGGCTAGGTCTATGTGCGTACTCCAATACAATTTTAGGGAACATATAACATATTAGGATCTTAGCCCAAAGGTGAGTCTTGAAGATGCGATTTGTTTGTATCTACAGAGTAGAAAGTTTTACCCTTAATAAAACACTATGAAATGATTCGACCAAAACCCCTGGTACGAATTAAAAGAATTGAATCTTACAATATATATTAATGCTTGATCATATCTTAATACAGCTATATATAGGTCATTGATTCAAAAGAGTCTGATAGGGATTGAGCCTCTTAATGACTCTAATTACTCATCTTGGAAGATGAATATTGACATTTTGCTAGGATGCATGGATTTTGATTTTGTTCTCTTTGGGGACATGTCACTGACTCCACTTCTAGATTTTATGGAATCGGTAAAGACCTATTTTATTAAATGGAAAAAGGCTAATAGATAATCTAAGATGATCATTCGAGCATCTATAAGTGAGACTTTTCGAGGTGGTACTCAAACCACAGATACAATTAAAGAATTGTTGCAGATCATTAAGAAATAGTTCATGGGAACAAAGAGATCTATTTAGTATGAATATTTAGGTCAGTTAATTAATCAAAAATTTGCAGGAACACATTCTTAAGATGTCTAAGCTTTCCATTGCTCTCCATGAGCAGGGGATTATTTTTGAAGATGATCTTCTATTTCACATGACAGTTTTATCTCTACCTAAGTCTTATGACAATTTTAAGGTCAATTACAGTGTATAAGAAATTAAATGGGAACTGAATCAACTGATTTCCCTTGGTGTCACTGAGGAGGCAAGATTAATAGGTTGAAGGTTGAGTTAGCACACTTAGTAGTTCACGCAAGTAGCAAGAAAATTTTCAAGAATAAACGTTTCAAAAAAGGCAGCAACAAGAACTTCAAACAAGGAAAAAGATTCAAAAGTTTTAAGAATAAAAAAAATAATCAAAGAAAAAAATAGAGACTAGGAAAATAGATAATGAAGAATGTTGATTTTGCAAGAAGAAGAGACACATGAAAAGGGATTGCTTGCTTATAAGAGCTAGTTAAAAAAAATTCAGAAGGTACTAATTTAGTTCTAGTTTGCCATGAGTCAAATTTAGTTGATATTCCTTCAAACTCATGGTGGATTGATTCAAACGCATTTATGCATATTTCTCATTTTCTACAGGGGTTCATTAACAAGAAAACCCCCAGACCAGAAGATAGACATTTTCTTGGGAATACAGAGGCATTGCAGGTTGAAGCTATTCGATTTTATCGCCTCATTCTCGATACATGACATTCATTGATTTTAGAAGACATTTTTTACATCCCATCTTTCAGATAAAACATTATTTCCATTTCTAGATTGGTTATTACTGATTATGCTTTTATTTTTTGTGACAGTAGGATGCACGTTCTTTATCATGACAACGTTGTTGGACATGATTTTTTTATTAGACCGACTTTATCATTTATCTTTGGATAGTTCGTTTGTTTATTTTTTGTTGTGTTTATCTGGTGATTCGCATATTCTAGGGTCTAAGCGTCCTAGTTCATCAGAAAACTCTTATATGTTATGGCATTTTAGATTAAGTCACATTTCCAAGAGAAGACTAAAATCCTTAGTTAAGAAAGGAATTCTAAGCCTTTTAGATTTCTTAGATTTTGATGTTTGTATGAATTACATTAAGGGAAAATTACTAAGCATCGAAAGCTTGAAGCTACTAGAGTTACTGATTTGTTAGGTTTCTTGAATATTGTTAAAACAGTAAGAGTGAAAAACGAAGGAAGATTATATTTGAAGAGAAACGTAGTGATCCATCAATATATTTAATTTCGCAACCTTTACCTCATTTGGTTTCACCTATCCGTACCGTCGTTGTAGAAAAAGATGCAACAATCCAACCAGAACCCAATCCTCAAGTAGTGATGGCCTCAGTTTCACAACCAATCATTCCCATTAGGAAATCTACTCGAGAACGCAGACCTGCTATCACAGACGATTATGAAGTGTATTTTCAAGAAAAAAATGTTATCAAAGGTGATGTAGACGATCCTTCAACATTCAAAGAAACGATGGACTCAAATGAATCTCAATTTTGACAAGAAGCAATGAAAGAAAAATTGAGATCTATGAAAAAAATTGAAATATGGGAACTAACGACACTTTCAGAAAGTCGTAAGATAATAAAATGTAAATAGGTTTTTAATACTAAAAGAGATTCAGAAGGTAAGGTCGAGAGATTTAAAGCAAGGCTTGTGGCGAAGGGTTTCAGGTAAAAGTCATGTATTGATTTCAATGAGATTTATTCTCCAGTTTATTCTAAAGATTCACTAAGGATCATCTTGGCGATAGTGGCACACCATGATTTAGATTTACATCAAATGGATGTAAAAGCTGTGTTTTTAAATGGTGAACTAGATGGGGAGATTTACATAACACAACTTGATGGTTTTAAAATTGATAAAAAAGAACATCTTGTCTGCAAGTTGAAAAGATCAATATATGGGTTGAAACAAGCATCAAGACAGTGGTACTTGAAATTTGATCAAGTGGTGATCGAAAATAAATTTAAAGAAAATGTCGTCACTGTAGACACGTCATTTTTGCACTCGCCTAATTAATCAACTCGTCAATCCGATCGCAATGATTCCCAATGATGGATGTGTATTCCATTGCTTTATTTTGCTACCGGATATGTTTCAAAAATCTAGATGAGGTATCTCGAACTGATAAAATTGTAGAAACCACGCTACGCTAAGAAAATACGATCCCAGAAACATAGAAATCATCATCTTGCAAACAAAAAAAACTTCACGATAAAAATCACTAAAAAATTACCAAATTACTAAAATACCCCTAACCTTAAAACAACCCTAGAGCCTACGTTACGATTAGGAAAATCCATTCAAACACATAAAATAACAAATCAAAATCAAATAAATCATTTCGCCAATTTTCACAGAATTTGACAAAATTACGAAAATACCCCTCATAAAGTTCATGACCATTTCACACAAAAAATTTCATAAATGATACAAACTAATATTTCCATTTAACTCCTTATGAAAAATCGATTCTAAAACATCTTAGAACATTAAAAACCGACTTAAAACGTGAAAAGTCCTCTCCGGGGGCAAAACGGTAATTTCACAATTTTCATAATTAAAATTTTTAAAATTAATAAATAAAATATTAAATAATTAAAATGAAACATTAATGAAATTAATTTAAAATTTTGAATTAAAAAAATCGATCAATCGGGCTCTTATGAAAAATTGTTGAGGGTTCGTAAGATATTTCCTTAAGGACCCCTCCATTTGGGGGTCCAAAGAATTAAAGATATAATAAAGGAAGGTTCTCTAAAAAATTAAAGTCAATCAAGCAAGACTAAGGTCAAGGTATTAAAGTCAATCAAGTGAGACTAAAGTCAAAATTAAAGTCAATTAAGCAAGACAAAAGTTAAGATATTAAAAGTCAATTAATTAAGACTAAAGTCAAAATATTAAAATTCAATCAAATAAGACCAAAAGTCAAAATCATAATAGAGTTCTAATTAAATAATAACTCTATCTAATAGAGTTCTAATTAAAACACAATTCTACCTAAAACAATTCTAATTAAAACACAACTCTACCTAAAATAATTCTAACTAAAACACAAGTTTAACTAAAAGAACTCTAATTAAACACTAACTCTATCAAAATCAACCCTTAAAAAAATTTATAAATAGAGTTCGTCACACCTTATTTTCGTATCAAATCATAAACCCTAAGAGAAGTAGATCTAGAAGCCCCCGCTAGTCTCCCATAAACCCTAGTTTTGGAACCCCAACTCCTTACCTAACATCCCTTATTTGATTTTAGCCTAAAAAATACCTAAAAGCCCTTCAAAAATACCCCAAAATCTATAACAAACTCGAAGAATTCAGATCCAAGAAAAAAGAGATATCTTACCTCGGAGATCGGAAATCAAATCCGGAGACAGAACGAAGCAAGAAGTATGGTATAAGGAGCAATTTTTGTCGGATCTGAGGGAACAAAGTCTTCGCTATCAGAAAGGTATAACTTCTTATTTTTTTTATTTTATTATTATCTAGATTTTTTTTTAGCAATGTGACTTATTTGGAAAATTAGTAGACACCAGTTTTGGCCGAGCGGAATTGGTGCCTAACACCTTCCAACCCCGTAACATGATCCCCGAATTCAATTTTTTTTTTCTAGATTAGTCCTTTATCCGTTTAGAGTCATTGATCGGTTCCTAGACCGTAATAACTAGATGGCAACTCCCAAACCTCAATGGTCAAAAGAGGATCCGCGCACCCCGCGTATCGAGGGCGCTTTCAGTGGTGACTCCACTAGGGACCTTTGAGGATCAAACTTGAAAAACCCCAAGTATGGGAGCATCGCTAAAATAACCTAGAATATTTTTATTTGTTTATTTATTTAGTTTGTTTTTGTTCATTTGTTTATTCATGATTATATTTGCATCTCCGTCTTTTTTATTCGATTATTAGGCATGTGTTTTTGAATATTAGAGATCTCGGCATGTTATTTTTATGGATCAATCAAGCATTACTTTTGTGATTCAATTGAAGGCCAATCAAGAACAATCCTAAATAATTTGGGATTTCAAAAGGATGATTGCATTAAAAATGGAGTGATAATTGTTAAATCATATAGTTTTTTTATTACTATTTAATTTTTTTTAGGAATCGATTCATCCTTTGATTTTTCTTTTCTTTTCTATTTTTTGTTTTTTTTTTCCAACCTGTTCTTTGGGCAATATGTTTTTTTTTATATATATAATTTAAAAAAAAAAAAAAACGTGCTGTCCATTGGCAGCAAAAGGAAAACCAACAAAATTTGGTTTTTTTTTTTAGTTCTGTCAAGCACTAGGGTGCCCCTAGTAAAAAGCTATTTTCAATTTTCAAGCACTTAATATGGTTAATAATGGGTGGTGTGCTGGTAGGTTTTTATTCTTTTTTCTTTTTCTATCTTCTTTTTCTTCAAGAGAAAGAAGAGAGCAGGAAGAAGAACGCCTCTTGCTGATCTCTCTCCGTCTCTCTCTTTCTACCCCCCATCTCTTCAACGCAACCTGGTTCTTGAAAGCAAGTACCTTATTCATCTTTCTTTGATTTGTGCACCGAACACTTGAAAGAGAGAGGCGATCGATGGTGTTGATTCAACGTAAATGAATCGGTGGAGGTCTTTAAAAAAAAGGATTTTAGACGGGCTTTGTTCTTCCTTGGGTTAATCTATAAATAGATGAACGATTAATTGGGTTTTATGTCTCTTAGGTTCTGATATTCAAAGGGTTTTACACTCCATTAACCCTTGATCTATGATCCCCGACCCACCACCTTTCTCTGTCATCTGATTATCGTTGGATTTGCTATTTTTTTTTAACATCGGTGCCATCACCTTCATGATTTGGTTCGTCATTCGCCCCACTTTCCTTGATTCTGAGTCGATTCAGTCTCTATAACCCGTTTCAACGCTTCCACCTCACAAATCATCGCTAATTGGGAAATTGACTTCTCTGTTAGAAATCCTAATAAGAAGATGAGTATCTTATATGATCATGTCGATGCTGTTATGCTTTACAAAAAGATTTTCTCTTGAGACAGCGTTACCTCCATTCTGTTGAGGAAAGTGACGATCTTGAACGTGGATGAGTCGTGTAGTAGTTAATTTCAATGGATGAGTGGATCGAATGAGCGCGAGATTAGCCCGTGGATAGTTAAGATCGGAAAATAAAACATGGGTTTAATTTTTTTCTAACGATTTGTTAATTCTTTGATTTTTTTTTTAAATTTTTTTATATCGGTTGGTTGAATGATAGCTATTAGAGAATTTGTGGGATTTAGGTAAGATCGTGATTTTTCTTTTTTTCAAAAAAAAAAAAAAAAATTAGTTTTTTTAGAAAAGTTACCACCCATTGTTCAAACAATTGTCATTCCATATTTAATTCAATATCCTTTGGAATATCAATTTGATTGGGCCATATAAATTTGTTGAAACTTGGAACTAGGGGCTTATTTCAATGATTCGATTTAATTTTTAATCGCCTTTCTAACATGTCATAATCTTGTTTGAAATACACGTTTGATATTGATCATGAGGTTGATATGATGGAATGTGATCGGATTGGTATGTAATATCCATGCGATATTAATGTTGTAGCGATATGATCTGGCCCATGGGCCCATTTGTTTGAAAAAACCCCGGGCACACCCCACCCTGTTTTGCACACACCACATGCACGTTTACTGTTTTACCCACTTACATGTCCCATATAGCCAACGTGGCACTAGTGCGTGGCCCAGTCTCTTCGGAGATGCGACGTCATTCATGAAAACCACAATTCCAGTCACGTACCTCAAGGTATATCAAATTGGGGCATCAATACTGTCTGATCAGGTGATTCTGAGAGATATATTGATGCACCTAGGCTGGGGCGACCTGAGCCTTTCACCTATTGTGAGCCACACAGTCACATGTCCTGATTGCCAACGTAATACTAGTACGTGGTTGGTCCCCTTGTGGGATGTAAAACCATTTACGAAAGCTACAACTCTTGACTCGTACCCATAGGTATGTAAAAGATAATCTAAGTATATCAATTGCACTTCTTGGTCAAAATCGGTGCCTAAGCGAGATCTTGCCCCGCTGTACCCTACTGTACGAGGGGAATAGACTACGTCTATTCTAGACGAGAGGTATTTAAGTGGGCCATTGCTCAGTATTGTGCGCCACCTCTCAACTGGAGATCAAACTGGTTCTTTTTGGCTTCAGAGAAGTGAAATGAAGTTTTAGATTATCACCAATGTGGTATATCAAACCAAGTCACCACGTATCGAGAGGTATATAGGTATGCTTGGGCAAGGGTGGCCAGATAAAAATGCATTGCACGTAGTAAGCTTAGAGTCTAGAAACCTTCCCAGTAGGTCACGACTCGAACTTATCGTGGGTGTTCCCAGGTTGTTTATTTGAATGGGCCTTTTGATTGATGAATATATGTGAATGATGTGAATGATGAGATCAAAGTGTATGATTGTCCTCAAGAATCAAAATTTTGTTTTTGAAAATTAAAATGGGTGCACCAACCCAATAAAGAATCCATTCTTTTACAATAATGACCCAGTCCATCCCGATCCAACAATCATGGTGGACTGGGCCATTTAAATCAAAATGGAAATCGAATTTTCAAAGAAGAAAAGAAAAATATTTTCAAAAAAAAAAAATATTTTTTCCAAAAGAAATGTTCTCTAGAAAAAATGTTTTCCAAGAAAGATATTTTCCAAAAAATGTTTTCCATAAGAATAAGATTTTCTGAAAGGAAATATTTTCTAAATAAAAAGAAAATTGACACTTTACATGGACCTTGGAAGAGTACTAAAATACTTTTTTGTGTAAAACAAGGATGCTAGTCGCAGACGATAACCCAATCGATCAGTTAGTCAAAACAACCGTTATAGGAATGCACCCTGTAGAGAAGATCAACTTCGGGAGATTCATGTTGAGGAGCGCTCTCTACTTCCACGAATTTGAGATAGACTGGAACCTCTTACATGCTATGGCTAAGCGATGAAACCCCTATCTTCACATATTCCATATGAGGTATATGCACTTGTGCTCACTCATGAAGATTATTGTGGCATCATGAGGATATCCACTTCAGGACCCCTAATCAGGCCCTCATTGAAGACCAGATATTCTGGTGAACTCGCCACAGGACTAAACATTTCCAAGGAAGAAGTCAAGGCCTTAGTTCATTACTGGAGATTGGACTTAGTACTTTTATTGGGCCCATATCGCTCCCGCAGTCATCCTATCAATGTAAAACCCGAAGCCTGGCGAGCCACTAGAGACTATCGATTATGCTTAGGAATCCTAGCCCTATACATACTGACCTCTAATAGTGATGGCCAAACTATCCCTGAGTCCTTCATAGAAATAGCCTCTCAACTCTCAAGGTAAGTCAACCCGGTACCTCTCATCCTAGCTGAAACTTTCTTAGGTTTTGATGCCATAAAAAATGGTGAGCGGGAAAGCTTCAAAGGAAGCCCCTACTTACTCTATATATAGCTTTGTGACCGTCTCAAAATCGTAGAGGTTCTTTCAAACATCAAATATGGGCCAGAATACTTTTCCAAGAGAAACCTGTTAGTGCGTCACAACTCAGTCAAAGCTTGGAGCAAATGGTTAGACTCTCGCCTTGCCTGTCATATCAGTTTTAGGTGCCCTTGGTGGATGACTGATCCCCCTGTTCTAGGAACAAAAGGATCCTACTATGTCCGTCTGATCGGTTTAAAAGAAACATCTTTTTACCATCCTAATTTGATCCTAGAACAGTATGATGTACTCATAGAGTTATCCTTACCTCAACCCAAAGCTTTCTTCTCCCCGAGCCTTTGACTGAAAAGTTAGTACACCTCATTGAGAAAGCTTGGAACAAGCGCATCTTAGGGTATCTAGATGGATCGACAGAATTCAGAGAGCCAGTTATTAGAGCCAAGAGGGTCAAGCCTGACAGCAATCCTGATGACCATCAAGACAAAGCAAAGCGTCCATGTAAAAATAGTTCAAGTCAAATTTGTTGAAAGATGTTTTAATAAGGACATATTGTTTGTCAATCATTTTCAATAAAACTATCTTTCTTTTTGAATAAATATTTTCTTTTCAAATGCTCATTGTGTGAATGGATTAACTGATGGATTGGTGCACAAACCTCAATAAAATGATTCTTAAAAATGTTATCAAGGGGGTAATACTGAAATTGACTAAATCTACCTTTGATGGGGTCATATAGGATTATCATTGCGCCAAAACTCAAGCGTCCACCTCCTAGTTGGAGTCGTAAGTCCAGTCGGTTAGAACGAACCACAGTACCAAGTCAACAAGCAGAGTTGGCATCAGAATCGGAGTCATAGAGATCCGTAAGATCTTGGCAGCCTTTGCCAATGATATCAACAATATAAGGGCAAGGTGGAAATATTATAACAGACCTTGGAATCGACAGGAAATCCTATAGATGACCCAAAAGGAAAAAAGGTAGAAGAGAAACGTCCGCGTGAAGTCTTCGAACTCGACGGAGACGAAGAGTATGTTGATGAAAATCCGGCGTTGTCTAACAGAATGTCTCAATTGGAGTCAGCTATGAAGAGTATAAAAGGTATTGATGAAATTGCAGCAGGCATTGAAGCCCTGAATCGCATCCCTAGAATCCATTTGCCAGAGAAGTTTGTGATGCCTGAAATGGACAAGTTCAGTGGGACAGGGTGTGCGAAAACACATCTTAAGGTGTATGTTACCAACATGCGCACTATGGGGCTCAGCGACGAACAGATGACATTATTGTTCCAAAGGACTTTATCAGGATCAGCACTACGTTGGCTAATGTCTCAAGATCCAGTTACTGTGGGTACATGGGAGAACATGTCAAAAGCCTTCTGGCATCAGTATAAATACAGTACTGAGATTGAGACCTCAAGAAGGGATTTGGAAGCAACTAAACAGAAAAATGGGGAAACATTCACTGATTTCATTGGTCGCTGGAGGGCCAAGGCTTCTCAAATGTGGGATAGACCTTCGGAGAAGGAACAAGTAGCGATTATCCTAAAAAATCTCTCTCAAGGATATGCTCAGCACCTAGTGGCCAATACCTCCCTACTTTTGAATCGTTGTTACAAGCTGGAAGCCAACTTGAGGATGCATTTTCCTCTGGAATTCTTTCTAACCCCTCAGATAATAAGCCTAAGAAACCATATGTTCTTAAACCCAATATCAACCATACTTACATCGCCAATACCTCAGTTACCCTAGCTCAACCCCAACCCAGACTACTAACCAGGTTCACCCAAGTCAATCTCGAACTCCGCCTTAGTTTACCAATCTAGGGATGAGTCTCACTGTAGCGCTTCACAAATTGATGAAAAAAGGGCTTCTTACCCCTATCCAACCCCGATCTTTACCTAATCCCTTGCCAGCTGGACACAATGCTAATGTGTTCTGCGAGTTCCATCAAAATCCTGGCCATCACACGGATCGATGTATCACCTTGCGCCATGCCATCCAAAACCTTATTGACAACAAAAAGGTCACCATCCCTAGCCTACCAAATGTCACCACTAATCCACTACCTACTTATCAACCTCCACCAACCCTGAACATGGTTTCTCACACCCCATTACTATTCGACCCTGTTTCTCTTATCCATCCAGTCCAAGTTAAACCGCCTAGTTATCCCCTTGTCGGGATAGCCTTCATTGATGAGGCTTTCACTATGAACTATGAACCATTTGACTTAATCTCGGATGATACATATTGTTTATCCCCGCCCCGTTACGATAGTCTCGCATTCACTAGTTACCTATTGGCCCAAATGAATCTGAAAAGCCCTGTACCTTCGACAGACGAAGATCCATACTTGTTGACTAAAGAAGATGAGCCTTTCTCCCTTTCTTGTGATGAAGTTAGACATATGACTCGAGGGGGAAGTATTTTTAAGCCACAAGAACTCTGTGTTGATAATCCTGCAGCCCTGGTAAGAAAAGAATGAGAGGATCCCACCAAGGAAAGCATCGAAGAGGATAACTCCGTGATCAAGCAGTTGAAAAAATCAGGGGCCAATATCTCAGTATGGGGTTTACTCATGGCTTCCACTGCTCATAGGGAGGCTGTTCTCAAAGCACTAAACACAGCCCAAGTCTCCCTTGATACTTCTCCAGATCAGCTGGCCAGTATAGTAGGGGCAACTTACGTGGATAATATCCTATCCTTCTTGGACTCAGATCTCCCAAAAGAAGGGGTAAGCCACACTAAGCCGTTGCACATTACAGTTGACTATAACGGGATGAAGGCACCTCTGGTTTTGATTGATAACGGGAGTGCACTGAACGTCTGTCCGCTGAAAACGGCTACTTGTCTCGGGTTTAAGGCTGAAGATCTCAAGCCCACTAATCAAGGCATTAGGGCCTATGATAACACCAAGAGAGATGTATTGGGAATTTTGCACCTTCGATTGTCCACAGGCATAGCTGAATTTCCTGTGGAATTTCAAGTTATTGACATCCAGTCTTCTTTCAATTTACTGTTAGGGAGACCATGGTTACACCAAATCAAAGCCATCCCTTCTACGCTACACCAGAAGGTCAAGTTTATCAAGGATGGGCTAGTAATTACTCTTCATGGAGACGTTGAAATTGTAGGGATCGAAATAGTACTGAGGCCAAGAATGAGCCACTGCTTGAGATTCAGCTAGAACAACAGGGGATAGAACTTAGTGGGTTCGAATTCAAAAAGATATGCTCAGTCTAATGGGATCAAGCCATGAAAAAAATATTTTCCAATGGAAAATACCTCTAATTGCTACATGGCCAATATATTCAAGAAAATGAGATTTTTCTCTGGTATGGGCTTAGGTAGCAAGCAACAAGGTGTTAAAGAGGCACCAGTGATTAAAGAGACCATCAGCACATTCGGACTAGGATATAAGCCTACTAAGGAAGATTGGGCCCAATATTGGAAGACAAAACGGGATAAGGCCATTGCTAAAAGGCAAAGGCGTACCACAGATCTCATTAAAATGAAGCCCTATTGAAAGACCCTCAATGGTTATTTTGTGAAAGAAGGAGAGGACTTCTGCTACTGTGGGTTCCCAGAGCCATTCATTGATCACATCACAGGTACTCGTCTGCCAGGGTTTGAAATCTTCTTTGGCATGGATGGCCTGAAAAGGAAGCAAGCATAGAAGTTAACCTCAAACTCCGTGTCAATTTACCAATTTAGGGATGACCCTTATCGTAGCTTTGCAAAAACTGTTGAAGAAAGGGTTGCTTACCCCGATTCAACCCCGACCTTTACCAAATGCCTTGTCAGCCGGACACAACCCCAACTTATTCTGTGAATTTCATCAAAATCCTGGCCATCACACGGATCAATGTATCACCTTGAGCCATGCCATTCAAAACCTTATTGATAATAAAAAGATCACGATCCCTAGCCCATCAAATGGCACCACTAATCCACTACCTACATATCAACCTCCACCAATCCTAAATATGATTTCTCATACCTCATTGCTATTCGATCCCATCTCTCTTAACCATCAATTCCAGGTCAAACCGCCTAGTTACCCCCTTGTCAGGATAGCTTTCACTGATGAGGTTTTCACTACCAACTATGAACCATTGGATCTAACCTCGGATGACACATATTGTTTATCCCCGCCTCGTTACGATAGTCCCGCGTTCACTAGTTACTTGTTGGCCCAAATGAATATGAAAAGCCCTGTACCTTTGACAGAAGAAGATCCATACTTGTTGACTGAGGAAGATGAGCATTTCATTTTTTCCTGTGATGAAGTTAGACATATGACTCGAGGGGAAAGAGTTTTTAAGCCACAAGAACTCTGTGTTGATATACCTGCAGCCCTGGCAAGAAAAGAAGGAGAAGATTCCACTAAGGAAAGCATCGAAGAAGATAACTCCGTGATCAAACAGTTGAAAAAATCAGGGGCCAATATTTCAGTATGGGGTTTACTCATGGCTTCCACTGCTCATAGGGAGGCTGTTCTCAAAGCACTAAACACAGCCTAAGTCTCCCTTGACACTTCTCCAGATCAGCTGGCAGTATAGTAGGGGCAACTTATGTGGAGATTATCCTATCCTTCTTGGACTCAGATCTCCCAAAAGAAGGGGCAAACCACACTAAGCCGTTGCACATTACAGTTGACTGTAACGGAATGAGAGTACCTCTGGTTTTGATTGATAACGGGAGTGCACTAAACGTTTGCCCGCTAAAAACGGCTACTTGTCTCGGATTTAAGGCTGAAGATCTCAAACCCACTAATCAAGGTGTTAGGACCTATGATAACACCAAGAGAGATGTACTGAAAATTTTGCACCTTCGATTGTCCACAGGCATAGCTGAATTTCCTGTGGAATTTCAGGTCATTGACATCCAGTCTTCTTTCAATTTACTGTTAGGGAGACCATGGTTACACCAGATCAAAGCCATCCCTTTTACGCTACACCAGAAGGTCAAGTTTATCAAGGATGGACTAGTAATTACTCTTCATGAAGACGCTGAAATTGTAGGGATCATAGATAATACTGAGGCTAAGGATTGAGCCGTTGCTTGAGATTCAACCAGAATAACAGAGATAGAGCTCAGTGGGTTCGAATTTGAAAAGATATGCTCAGTCCAATGGGATCAAGCCATGAAAGAACATTTTTCAATGGAAAATACCTCTAATTGCTACGTGGCCAATATATTCAAGAAAATTATATTCTTCCCTGGTATGGGCTTAGGTCGCAAGCAGCAAGGTATTAAGGAGGCACCAGTGATTAAAGAGGCCATCGGCACATTCGGACTAGGATATAAGCCTACTAAGGAAGATTGGGCCCAATACTGGAAGACAAAACGGGATATGGCCATTGCTAAAAGGCAAAGGCGTACCACAATCCGATCGCTATGATTCCCAATGATGGATGTGTATTCCATTACTTTATTTTGCTACCGGATATGTTTCAGAAATCCAGATGAGGTATCTCGAACTGATAAAACTGTAGAAACCACGTTACGCTAGGAAAATACGATCCCAGAAACATAAAAATCATAAAAAAAGCTTCACGATAAAAATCACTAAAAAATTACCAAATTACTAAAATACCCCTAACCTTAAAACAGTCTTAGAGCCTTTGTTACGATTAGGAAAACCCATTCAAACACATAAAATAACAAATCGAAACCAAATAAATCATTTCACCAATTTTCACAAAAGTTGATAAAATTACGAAAATGCCCCTCATAAAGTTCATGACCATTTCACACACAAAATTTCATAAATGACACAAACTAATATTTCCATTGAAATCCTTACGAAAAATCAATTCTAAAACATCCTAGAACATTAAAAATCGACTTAAAACGTGAAAAGTCCTATCCGGGGGCAAAACGATAATTTCACAATTTTCATAATTAAAATTTTCGAAATTAATAAATAAAATATTAATAATTAAAATAAAACATTAATGAAATTAATTTAAAATTTTGAATTAAAAAAATCAATCAATTGGGCTCTTATGAAAAATTATTGAGGGTTCGTGAGATATTTCCTTAAAGACACCTCCATTTGGGGGTCCAAAGAATTAAAGATATAATAAAGGAAGGTTCTCTAAAAAAATTAAAGTCAATCAAGCAAGACTAAGGTCAAGGTATTAAATTCAATCAAATGAGACTAAAGTCAAAATTAAAGTCAATTAAGCAAGACTAAAGTCAAGATATTAAAAGTCAATTAATTAAGACTAAAGTCAAAATTTAAAAGTCAATCAAATAAGACCAAAAGTCAAAATCATAATAGAGTTCTAATTAAATAATAACTCTATCTAATAGAGTTCTAATTAAAACACAATTCTACCTAAAACAATTCTAATTAAAACACAACTTTACCTAAAACAATTCTAACTAAAACACAACTCTAACTAAAAGAACTCTAATTAAATACTAACTCTATCCAAATCAACCCTTAAAAAAATCTATAAATACAGGTCCTCACACCCTATTTTCGTATCAAATCATAAACCCTAAGAGAAGTAAGTCTAGAAGCCCTCCTAGCCTCCCATAAACCCTAGTTTTGGAGCCCCAACTCCTTACCTAACATCCCTTCTTCGATTTTAGCCTAAAAAACACCTAAAAGCCCTTCAAAAATATCCCAAAATCCATAACAAACTCGAAGAATTCAGATCCAAGAAAAAAGAGATACCTTGCCTCGGTGATCGGAAATCAAATCCGAAGACAGAACGAAACAAGAAGTACGGTACAAGGAGCAATTTTTGTCGGATCTGAGGGAACAAAGTATTTGCTATCGAAAAGGTATAACTTCTTATTTTTTTATTTTTTTATTATCTAGGTTTTTTTTAGCAATGTGACTTATTTGGAAAATTAGTAGAGACCGGTTTTGACCGGGCGGGGTTGGTGCCTAACACCTTCCAACCCCGTAACATGATCCCCGAATTCAATTTTTTTTTTTGTTCTAGATTAGTCCTTTACCTGTTTAGAGTCATTGATCGGTTCCTAAACCGTAATAACTTGGTGGCGACTCCCAAACCTCAAGGGTCAAAAGTGGATCCACGAACCCCGCAGATCGAGGGCGCTTTCAGTCACAAGTGCATATATCTCAAGATGAGTGGGAGTCGATTAATCATTCTTGTGCTTTATGTTGATGATATATTGCTGGCAAGCAATGATGTTCATCTCTTGTGTAACACAAAATCTTTTTTGTCAAAAGTTTTGATATGAAAAATATGGAGGATACTCAATATGTTCTAGGGGTTAAAATTCATAGAGATAGACAAGTTGGATTTTTTGGATTTGTCAGAGAAGGCATACATTGAAAATGTGCTCAAAAGATTTGACATAGATAAATGGACCCCTAGTGAAGTTCCTGTGGTAAAAAGAGATGTATTTAGTCAAGATCAATGTCTTAAGAACAAGTTTGAGAAGATGGAAGTCGATGCATCAGAATATGCCTCAACAGTCAATAGTCTTATGTATGTAATGACTTGCATTCAACCCGATATTAATTACGTCATTGGTATGCTTGGGAGATATTAGTAGAACCCCAGTATTGCTCATTAGAGAGCAGTAAAGAAAGTATTTCGATATTTGTAAATAACAAAAGACTTTATATTAGTATATAAAATATCGAGTGAGCTTCGAGTTGTTGGTTATTCTGATGCAGATCATGCTGGATGTCGTGATAACTTGAAGTCTACTTCAAGTTATATTTTCATGCTTGGGCATGGTGCTATCTCATGGAAAAGCTCAAAACAAACCATTCTGATAGATTCGACCATGTATTCAGAGTTTATTGGATGCTATGAAATAAGCTGTTAAACAGTTTGGTTGAAGAATTTTATCGATGAATTAAGGATTGTGGATTCCATTGATAGACTTATTATTATCTATTGTGATAACAAGGCTGCTACTGATTTTGAAAGGAATGAAAGAGTAACTAAAGGAAACAAACATATCGAAATAAAATATCTTTTAATATGTGAAAAGGTTCGTGAAAGATTGATCGAGATTGCCAAGATAGATTCTAGTAATATGATAACTGACCCTCTCACAAAAGGACTCCCACCAAAGATTTTCAAGGAATATGTAACTCGTATGGGAGTTATCATATCATTTGTTCAAGTTAATTAAGTATTGAGTTTCTTTTTGTAGATACCCCATTTTTGCAGTCACCTGATTAATCAACTCGTCAACCTGGTCGCAACGATTCCTAATGATGGATGATTATTCCAATGCTTTATTTGTTACTAGATATGTTTTAGAAATTCGGACGAGGTATCTCAAACTAACAAAACTTTAGAAACCACGCTACGCTAGGAAAATATAATTTCAAAAACATAGAAATCATCATCTTGCAGACAAAAAAAAAATTTATGATAAAAATCACTAAAAAATGATCAAATTATCAAAATACCCCTAATATCAAAACATCCCTAGAGCCTATAGTACACTTAGGAAAACCCTTTCAAACACATAAAACAACAAATGAAATCAAATAAATCATTTCGCCAATTTTCACCAAATTCGACACAATTACAAAAATACCCCTCATAAGGGTAGATAATCATTTCACGCCAAAAAATTTCATAAATAACACAAATCAATAATCCCATTGAATTATTTACAAAAAAATATATTCCAAAACATCCCGGAACATCGAAAATCGACTTGAAATGCAAATGTTCTATTCGGGGCTAAAATGGTAATTTTTCAATTTATAAAAATTTTAATTTCGAAATTAATAAATATTAATTAACGTAAAGTAAAATCTTAATAAAATTAATTTAAATATCTAAACCAATTCAATCTCATAAGACTTAAGTCAAAACCCTAATCTAAAGAAACCAAGTCAATCTCATAAGACTTAAGTCAATACCTTAATTAAAACCCTAACCAAGTCAATCTCATGAGACTTAAGTCAAAATCCTAATTAAAACCTTAATCTAAAAGACTAAGTCAATCTCATAAGACTAAAGGCAAAATCCTAATTAAAACCCTAATCTAAAAAGATCAAGTCAATCTCATAAGACTAAAGTCAAAACCCTAATTAAAACCTTAAAAGAAACTTAATCAAACACTAACTCTACCCAAAAAACTATATAAATAGAGAGCCTCCACATCTTAATTTCGTAGGTCAAAGAAAATCCTAGGAAAAGTAGGTCAAAAAGCCTCCCTATCCTTCCCAAAACCCTGATTTTGAAGCCTTAACCTCCTTACCTATCATCCAAACCCTAGGTTTTGTTTACAAACACCCAAAAACTCTCCACAAAATATCCAGAAATTCCTCAAAATTTAGGAAATATTCAGATCTAAAAAGGAAGCACTTCATCTTGAAGATTTGAAGCGGATCCAGTGACAGAAATGAAGCAAGGAATATCTTACGAAGAACCGCTTATTACGATCGTATAGGTATATTTTTCTTTTATTTTTTTTTTATTTGCTTTATTTATTTATTTTAGGTTTTTTTTAGCAATGTAATCTTCTTGGGAAATAGTAGAGATCGGCTTTTGTCGGGCGGGATTAGTGCCTAACATCTTCCAACCCCATAACGTGATCCCCAGACTTAGTTTCTTTTTGTAAATTAGTAGTCTTTATCCATCTTGAGCCCATGCTCGGTTCCTAGACCGTAATAACTAGGTGGCGACTCCTAAACCTCGAAAATCAAAAGCGGATCCGCATACCCCGCGGATCGAGGGCGCTTTCAGTGGCGACTCCACTGAGGATTATTGAAGATCAAACTTGAAAAGCCCTAAGTATGGGAACATTGCCATTTAGACCTAGTTTTTTTTTTATTTTTTTTTGTTATTTTTAGTTTATTTGATTCGTTTATTTTTGGGATTATATTATATTCTCTCGGCATATTTTTTTAGTATATTATTATGGAATATTATTTGCTATGATTCAATTTAGGGTCGTTTGGGATGATCCTAAATAATACAGGATATTGAGAGGATGATGATGTGGAAAAATGAATGTCGACCCATTTTTATTTGGATTATTTTTTAGATTTGTATTATCCTTTATTAGCATCCTTTGATTCGATTTTGGATACTTTGATTTGGCATATAATTTTGTTATGGTTCAATCGAGGGTCATATAGAACGACCCTAAATAATAAAATATTCAAATTGACATATGAATTGAGGACAGAATAGTGGTGGTTGGGATGAGGATTCATAGACATTTAAAAGAATTTTTTTTTTAGCACGTAATACATGGGTGATAAGTTGTGAAAATAAATTATTTGTGAGTGATGTGCTAAGAAATAAAAAAAAAAAATTTAATGTTGTTCGTGATGAGGATAGGATCTCAAGAAAAAAAAAATTTGCATGGTGTGCCGTTAGCAGAAAATCATTTTTGCTATTTTTATCTTCTTCTCCATATGTTTAAAAACAAAAAACAGCATAGAAAGAGAGAGAACGTCTCTCTCACTCTCACTCTCTCTCTCTTTCTCTCTCTGTCTCTCTCTTTCTCTCCACCATCACCAGATCTCATAGAAGGACCAAGTATCCTTCATGTTTTAAACTCGATATGATTAAAGGTGCTTGCGATGTATGTTTGGAGAAATCAGTATTTTTGGTTTTCTGTTTAAAGTTTTTTGTTTAAAAAAAAAAAAAAAAAAGCCCTCTTAGATCAATCGTTGATGTTAGTCGAATCTTGGTTACCAATTTTCTTTTTCTTCGAAACACTTGCCATGGCTCCTCTTGAAATCGCATGTTGCAGCCAAAATCCGTCGCAGCACCTTGGAAGCTTTGAAAATCGCTTCTTTTATTGAAGATGAACTTTTTCATTGATCGAAACGTCGATCGATCTTCATCACTCAATTGGATTAATCTAACGTTGTAGATGAAGATGACGATGATGTATCGCCCGTCCGAACCCCAATGTTTTTTTTTTCGATTAATTTAAACCCTAAAAAAAAACCCTCTTGAGTCTCTGATATGATCCAGATATCAGACTTGTAACATCCGGTATTAGATCAATTTGGGGATCACTCGGAGGTTATGGGTTTAGTCCCTTTCAGAAAGCTTTGGAAATTTTTGGGGATAAAAAACAGTGGATCAAACGGTAATCCGCAGTTAAATAAGCATATTTCGTGTATTTTGTTTTTAATTTAACTAGTGTAAATGGCGGTTATTCGGTTCATCTTGTCGTGATTTTTTTTAATACACCAATTTTCATTTATAATGCACCAATTTATTAAAAACAATTATTTATTTTCAAAAGAATTGTTGTGTTGCCAGTAGACGATGGATGTGTCAATAATAATTCAATTTTTATCTCAAATATTGGAAAAATAGACTTGTTGGCAGCCATGTTTGGTGTTGAAAGAGAGAAACTTTTTATTGGTACTCCAATGTTTATCTATAACACACAAGTTGATTTGAGTGCCAACAAGTTGGGGTGGCAATAGAATCCTTTTCTTTTTTATTATGGGGTGTGGTTTTAGTTTGCTTTCATAATTAGCAATGGTTTTATAAAAAAGGGTTTCTTTGTGCTTTTTAAAGAAATTGGGAAAATCAATTTGTTAAAAAAAAAAGTCACTCCTTGCCTCAACAACTATCATTTTATCATCAATTTAATATTCTTGGAAATCTCGAATTATCTTCGGTCTCCCAAAACAATCCTTGATTGGACCATAGATTAAAAAAATTCCTTTTGTGTGCCTGTTTCAATATTGGATCTGATTGATTATTTCTTGGGCTATACTGATTGACTGTCCATCTATATTGTTATGATCCTGATTGTTATACCTTTCGATATGCATGCCTTGATCTCAATTTGGATATGATGGTGTAGATACCCCAATTTGAACGGGCCCCCACTCGAAAGGGCCCAAAAACAATAATTTTTCAATAAAATTGGCCAACGGGCCTCAAAAGCCCGAATTACTCAAATATGACATTTTTGATCGAACCAAGGCCCTTGAGACCTCCTAATGGTCTAGTGGGCCCACCAAAAGGACTTGACTTACCCTACACCTCTTCAACCTCCACCACTTCGCTTTTAAAGCGAAAATACTCGATTTTTTCGATAAATTCACCAATGGGCTTAAAAAGCTTGATTTGCCAACACGTGACTTTTTGATCAATCCAATGATCCCGAAAATCCATAAAAGGATAAATTATACAAAATGAGACTTGGGATACTCACCACTTTCCACAACCTTCACCGCTCCGCTCCCGAATCAAATTATTCAAAGCCCATGAACCTCGACACATACAAAATGCGTTTCTCACTTTAACCCCTAACCTAAATTTAGTCCCATATCACCTAAAACATACCCACCCTTGAAAACCTAATCCAAAATTACCCCAACCAATTCTTAAAATCCAAAACCCTTCCTAGAACCTAAGCCAATACCCATAAGCCCTTATCCATATTAAACTCATTAACCCTAACCCACAAACCACTACCCAAATCAAACCAATCATAACTTTTTCATCAAAAATGACATATGTCATCACCCCATCTCACCTCCCTCATCCCTAACCTATCCCATCACCTTTTCTCTAAATAATCTAAGCTACCCACACCCCTAACCTATACCTCCCCCCAATCGACCCACATCAAATCAATCATCACTTTTTTTTTTATCAAAAATGACACATGTCATCACCCCATCTCACCTCCCTCATCCCTAACCTATCCCATCACAGTTTCTCTAAAAAATCTAATCTACCCACACCCCTAACATATAACTCCCCCTAATCGACCCACATAACCCATCACTTTTTCTCTAAAAAATCTAATCTACCCACACCCCTAACCTATACCTCCCCCTAATCTACCCTCATCATTTTCTACAAAATCCATAACTACAATCTAAACCCACACCCCTCCTCTCAAATCAAAAACTCATACCCTCTCATCAATTCATCTCAACCCTTCATTTCCACCCATTTTAACACATGGTATCATCTCCCACACCCTTCCAAAATATCATCAACCACCCTCTTACACCCCTCCATTCTTTCAAATCCAAACACCACTCTCCAAACACTCAACCCATCCATCACTCTCTTACACCCCATCCTTACCATTTATTATCCTTCACAGAACACTCAACCCAAATGGGTTGAAAGATCCAACTCATTTGGATTGTAAAACAACTCATTTAACCTTCTTACACAAATACCTTCCAAACCCTTCTAATTTACTCCTACCTTTCTCTTAAACCCCATACCATTCTACCATTCCTCCTCATTTCACCCAATTTTACCCTTAAAAACAACTCCCAAACTCTATAAAACCCCCCTCATCCTCAACTCTCACTACCTAATGAAAATTTGAGAAAAATACTCTCTGAATAAAAAACTTTCTACTCACCTCAAACTCTTAACTCTTAACTCACTTCCATTACCTTCAACTCTCAACTCTCAACTTCTTCTCAAGCAAACCCAAGAAGGTCAAAGGGATTCATCAAGAAAAGTCAACAAAGGAGCAAGGGGGTTTGGATAAAAGAACACCCCCTCCAACTCCCCTCTTCTACTCATCCCTTTCTATACACCTTCACACACACCACCATGGTTTGAACCATCAAAGGGCCCATTTTTCAATAAGAGTGCCCTCAATGGGTTGAACCAACATCAAAGCCCCTCATACTTGAGGGAACATATCGGATTTTCCAATTCTTTTTCTTATTTTATTTTTATTTTCAAAATGGACCGAATCCGAGGTTACCGCCATGGTGGATGGAGTAGGGTGCCTAACACCTTTCCTACTCCATAAAATGAGCCCCCTTACCTAAAATCAAAAGTTGGACCAAATGAGCCATATCCGTAAGAGCGTCACCAAAATGTCAAAAATGACATTTTTCAAAAAAATGCAATCCGGGTGACCATTCACACCCATTTCAAAAATGAATGGTGGCGACTCCAAAATCTTCCAAAGTGGATGATATATTCAAAATTGAATAAATCACGTGTCCACAGCTTGGCGACTCCACTAGGGAAGGAAGGCTCTACCCTTGTATCAACTCGACCATTTTGAAAAAAATACAAAATATTCTTATTTGCAAGCTAACATTATTTGTTGTGTTTGTTGTTAAGGTGGGTTTCTTTTTCTTTATTTACTTCCTTGAGTTTTAAAAAAAAAAATCAATTTTTTTTAGTTATCTGATTATATTTCTTTTAAGCATACGTATTATAGAAAAAAACAAAGAAAAAAAAAAAAAAAATTATTTGGCCCAAGCCAAAAACCAGATGCAATGTGCCTCAAAATGAGTACAAAAAAAATATTTTTTTATTTTTTTACTATGTAGACAACCGAACTTAAATCGACTGTAACTTTCTGGTCCGATCTCCGATTAACCATTATAGCATATCAATTTGGGGTAGAACGAGATTTCTATCAAATGTGACATAGTCAGCAAGATTTTGACATATCCGAATCGATTTTTGAGTTCATTTACTATCGTTTTCGCTAACATTTCTATTTGACGTCTTGTAGGGATACAAAATGAGTAAAAAAAACATAAGAAAATTTTTGGCCAGAGCCAAAAATCAGAGGCAATGTGCCTCAAAATGAGCACACACAAAAAATATATAAATTTTTTTTGTTGCTTAGTTTGTTCCTTACGTCAGTCTTGGCAACTCTCCTCTTGGACTTCATTTTTGTTTTGAATTTTAAAACTTCAAAAGATCAAACGGATCAGTTTTCATTCAACTTAGGGCGTACCGCTCGCTACTTTTAGATTGATCAAAATGAAAATTCAAAACAATAATCAGTTGGACATAAAAAAATAAAAATAAAAAGAGAAGTCTTTTTATGATTAGTTCATTCGTAAAAAAAAATGAAAAAAAAATTTGATTGGTCGATGCTTAACTATGAATGTTCTATCCTTGTGAACTAATTATCTAAAAATCCATGGTTTCTATAGATATATTTTCAATGGGCTTACATGATCTTAATGCGGATGTAATGGATTTTGTATTCTTGGAGCTATGTGACATCCATGTAAGAATGGTTTGATTTGGTCCACGGGCTCACTCATATGAAAAATGTCCCGGGTACACCATATCCTATTTGCACACACCACTAGCACATTTATTTTACTACATTGCACGCTTGCATGTCCCTAATAGCCAACGTGGCACTAGTGCATGGGCCGGTCTCTTCGGAGTTGCAACGTCATTCATGAAAATCACAACTCCAATCACGTAGCGTAAGGTATATAAAACTGGGGCATCAGTACCGTTTGATCTGGTGATTTTGAAATATATATCGATGCACCCATGTTGGAGCGACCTGAGCCTTTGTCCTATTGTAAGCCACACGGTCACATGTTCCAATTGCCAACGTAGTACTAGTACGTGGTCGGTCCCCTCGTGAGATGTGAAAATCATTTATGGAAGTTACAAGCTTAGTCTCGTACCTATACGGTATATCAAAGTAATCTAATTGCACTTCTTGATCAAAATTAGTGCCTAAGCGAGATCCTACTCCGCTGTACTACGGTACTAGGGAGATAAATGATGTCTATTTTAGACGAGAGGTGACTTAAGAGTGTCATTGCTCAACATCATGCGCCAACTCTCAACTGGGGATTAAACTGGTTATTTTTTACTTCAAAGATTGTGAGTTGGAGCCTTAGATTATCACCTATGTAGTATATCAAACCAAGTCATCATGTACCATCTGATTGAATACGCTTTAGAGGTTAATAGGTGCACTTGGGCAATGGTGGCTGAAATTTCGGGCTTTGTACCTTGTCTTAACCTAGAGGGGCGGTGAATAGGTTAATTAAAATTTAAGTCTACAAATCACCCCACGAAGTTTCAAGTTTCTCGATTATACTAAAATGTATACAACTTAGAGATGTACAAGAATCATATCTTATGAGCTAAAGCCTACATCATACATCATACATCACAAGATAAGTATTTTATCAAGCATTTGATAAGCAAGTAGTTGCATTCATATAAATAAACGCTTAGAGCATAATCGTAAAGGAAACACACGATTTATAGTGATTCGGCAACTTGCCTACATCCACTACCAAGTATCCTACTCTCGGGTCTTGGGTTCCACTATCAAAATGGAGGTTTATGGTTCACCTCGAAACCTTACACAGAATTTTTTAAGCCTAGGACAAATTCTAAACCTTAAGATCGAGAAAATGACTTTCTCTCGAAATGGGATTTTTCTATCGGTAGAATCCCCAAATTGATTTGTTCAAATGAGGTACCACCTCATCCAAACACTAAGTTTTGTTTTTTGGAAAACTTAAAACCTTGTTCTCTTGAGTAGAGTCCTCAACTCTTCTCAAGAGCTTGGTTTTAGGATGAAACCAAGAAACTTCTTTTTGGTTGAAGAAAAATATAAATCTAATAACAACAAATCATACTTACAAGGACTCGACTCAATGGATCGATCTACCATGATGTAGCGTTGAGTTCTTTCATGCCCTTGAGAGTGACATCTTCATCTTGTTGTACTCCTTGCTTCAAAGAGATGCTTCAAGTTTCCTTTTGGATTCACCAATGTTTGCACAAGCAAGGGTGTGGTTAGATGAAGAGGTTCACCATTGAATAGGCTTGGATTAAGGTTGTTCAACTAAGTATGTAGCCTATTAAAGCTTAGAGAGAGCATGGGGATGTAGATATGAAGTGTGAGCTTTCTTTAGGGCTAGAACCATGAGAGAAATGAGCCAAAAATACCTTTTTAAAGTCATTTTTGAAGTTCCAAAGGCTCTTTTGGTGGCACCGTGCTCCAACAATGTTCTACCATGCTCAAATGGCAGTTGCTGCCGGTGCCACCGTGCCTAATGAACAGTGCCACAGTGAAAATTACAAAAATGCCATTGGAGGGGTATTTTGACCATAACTTCCAAACGGTAAGTCCATTTTGCATGCCATTCGAGGAAGTGATAGATCTTACTATGTAAAACATCCCCAAACTAAAACCAAGGGTTAGATCTAAGAATAATGAGTGAAATGATCAAAATACCCTTTTTACATTTTTGGGTCAAATTGGGCTTTTGAAAAGGTCAGTGCAGAAATGGCTCGAAGGTGTACTAGATATTATCTATATAATACCACCTAAAAAACACCAAGGTTAGAAAATGGGATTAGGATGGTTAAATCGTTAATGTCCCCTCTATAGCCATTTTCGATTCTCGAAAAAGTCTTTTTACCTTTTTGGGTCAAATCGAGCTATCGGGAAGGTTGGTGCTGAAACGGTTCAAAGGTGTGCTAAGTATTACCTATATAATAATACATATAAAGCACCAATGATAGAAAATGGGTTTAGGGTGGTCAAATCTTTAATGTCCCCTCTATGGCCATTTGATTCCCGAAAAGTCCGATGATACAATGGGTAGAAGAACGAGTTTCCCTAATAATTATGGGTCGACCTATCATTCATCTAAATGTTGGAAAATGGTCTTGGGTGGTCTCATTACCTTTTGGACTTCTTGTACATATAATAGAGTTTTTTGTCGAGTCATGTGCGGTTGAGAAGCTTTACCGGAGTCTTCATTAGTCTTCAATGGTAAATCGATCCGACACTCAACATATGTCTTGTAATTGAAAAAATATGGAATTAACAGTGGCTAGATAAATTGCATTGCACATAGTAAACCTAGAGTCTAAGAACCTTCCTATAAGTCAAAACTCAAACTTATCGTGGGTGTTCCCGGATTATTTTTCAGAAATGGACATTACAAATTGTGACATCAGGAAATTACGGTTTTGTCTTCAAGATAATCAAACCATTTGTTTAACCTGATTCAAAACTATTATATCAATGGTGCACCAACCCAATAAAGAATCCATTTTAAATATGGTAGTGATGCATAATGACCCAGTTCATCTCGATTTAACGATCATGATAGGCGGGACCATTTAAGTCGAAATGGCGTTCAAGTTCTTTTTTCTCTAATTCGGGTCTCGACCCATTTCAAGAGAATAAAAATATTTTCCAAAAGAAAAGAAAAGGAAAAATGATTTAAAAAAGATTTATTGTTTGCAAAAAAAAATGACTTATACAGATATGTTTTGCATGGACTTTGGAAATGTACTGAAATATTCATCTGTGTCAACTCAGGATGCTAGCTATAGGCAATAACCCAATCAACCAGTTGGTCAAAACAACCATCACGAGGATGCATACCATAGAGAAATTTAACTTTGAAAAATTCATATTGAGGTGTGCCTTGTACTTCCACGAGTTTGAAATAGATTGGAACCTTTTGCGCGCTATGGCTAATCGTGGAACCCTTATCTGCACATCTTCCACATTGGGCATATGCACTTGTGTCCTACTCATGAAGATTATTGCAACATCATGGGGATATCTACTTCAGGTCCTCTAGTCAGGCCTTCAATGAAGACAGGATATTCTGGTAACCTCGCCACAGACCTAAACATTTCAAAAGAAGAAGCCAAGACCTTAGTCTGTAACGGGAGATTGGATTTAGTACCCTTATTGAGTCCATTCCACTCTCGCAGTCATCTCATCAATGTAAAATCAAAAGCCTGACGAGCTACTAGAGACTATCGATTATGTTTAGGGATCTTAGTCCAGTACATACTGACCTTCAAAAGTAAGGGGTCAAACTGTCCTTGAGTCCTTCGTAGACATAGCTTCCCAACTCTCCAGAAAAGCCAACCCTGTACCTCTCATTCTAACTGAAACCTTCTCAGGTTTGGATGCCATAAAAAATGGTGAGGGAAGGGATTTCAAAGAAATCCCTCACCTACTTTATATGTGGCTTTGCGACCGTCTTAAAATTCTGGACATTCCTTTAACCCTCGAGTATAGGCCAGAGCACTTTTCCAAAAGAAACATGTTAGTGTGTCACAACTCAATTAAAGCCTGGAACAAATTGTTGGATTCTCACTTTTCTCATCATATTTGTTGAGATGCCCTTGGTGGATGGCTGACTGTCCTGTTTTAGGTACCAAAGGATCCTATTATGTCCGTTTGATCGGACTGGAGGAGACATCTTTTTACCAACCTGCCTTTATACCAGAACAGTACAGAGTGCCTATAGAATTTTTGCTACTTCAACACAAAGAATTATTTCTACCCGAACTATTGACTGAAAAGTTAGTGCATCTCATTGAGAAGGCTTGGAACAAGCGTACCTTAGGATATCCAGATGGACTAGCAAAGTTCAAAGAGCCAGTCATTAGAACCAAGAGAAGCAAGCTTAATTGTCCTAGCAATCCTGATGACGATCTAAACAAAGCCAAGCGTCCATGTAAAAAAATCTAAGATAGAGTTATTGAAAGTTGTTATTTAAGGAAAATCTTATCTGTCAAATAATTTTCAATAGTTCAATAAAATTTCCTTTAGTTTCTTTGTGAATAATCATTGCATAAATGAATTATTTAATTGGTTGGTGTACAAAATTAATCTCAGGATTCACCAAAATATTATCAAAAGGGTAACACAACAATTGATAATCTACCTCAAAATGGGTCCACGACCCATATCCATCTTAGATTGGGTCCACGACACATATCCGATTTCGAATCAAGCCCATGACCCATCAGTGATCTAACAAGGATGATAACCAATCAAACAATTCAACTTGTTTGAGTTAAATCTACTTTTACAAAATGTCACACCAACTCCGTGTCGATGCCAGCTTCGACTGATGCAATTTTTTTTTAGTTTTACCGATTCCGTGTCGATGCCAGCTCCGGCTGATGTAATTCTTTTTCAAAAATGTTCGTCCGACTCCGTGTCGATGCTAGTCCCGTGCAGATGAAATTTCTTTCTCAAAATATTTTACCAACTCCGTGTTGATGACAGCTCCGTGTTGATGTAATCACTTTTAATTATACCGACTCCGTGTCGATGCTAGCTCCGCCGATGTAATTTTTTTTAAAAATATTTTACCGACTCCTTGTCGATGCCAATCCCATGCTGATGGAATTTTATTTTCAAAATATTTTACCAACTCCATGTTGATGCTATCTTCGTGTTGATGCCACTTCGTACTGATGTAATCGCCTTTTCATTATACTGGCTCCGTGTCAATGCCAGCTCCAGCTGATGTAATTCTGTTTTTAAATGTTTATCGACTCCGTGTCGATACCAGCTTCGGTTGATGTAATTCCTTTTTAAAATGTTTTACCAACTTCGTGTTGGTACCAGCTCCATGCTGATGCTAGCTTCGTGCTGATGTAATTGTTTTTTAATTATAATGACTCCGTATCGATGCCAGCTCCGTCTGATGTAATTCTTTCTCAAAATGTTCTTCCAACTCCGTGCTGATACTAGCTTCGTGCTGACTTAATTATTTTTTCTCAAACGATCCAGCTCCACGCTGATGAACCACATTTTTTTACCTAACTAAAATTTTCCGTTTTGGGTGTCATCCCAAATAATTACTGAACTTAATAAAACGTCATACATGTTCCTTTTTGTAAACAAGACAGTAATGTTTGATCTTCTGTACGCACAAGGTGGCCAAACGAAAGAAGTACAAACACCTTGAGAAGCCTCCATACTTTCTTCGATCATCATCATCAACTATAAGCAACTCAGAGGACCCACAACCTGCGACAAATGAACTTGTCGAAGCTAATGCAATGATAACGAAGCTAGTAGAAACAACGAAAAGACAGGAACAAATGTTGATGGCCGTTTTGAGTAATACTAACTTTCTATAACCACAAGCCACTCAGTACCAAGCATCTAGGTCAATCCCTGAACTTCCTAAGCAACCACGACCAGATCAACAAATCACCCCACCTCCTACTGTGCCAGCATATCAGGGCCCTCCACTCTACATCCCACAGAATCACCTGCCTCCGATGGTCATCCTAGAAGATGAGTGTGATTTCAGGGTTCCCGAGGCTAAGAGTGCTACCGACGACAAAATGGCCCAACAAATTGAATCTCTCCAAGAGAAAATAAGGAGAATCAAGGGCACCAATACTCTAGGAGGGACCAGGTTCAAAGACTTTTGCTTTTACCCCAACGCACAACTACCGGTTAAGTTCAAATACCCGAAATTTGAGAAATACAACGAGGTAAGGTGTCCTCTATCACACACTCAAACTATACTGCGCGATCGATGTGCCAATATGGAGGGGATGACAGATTATTGTACAGTTGTTTCAGAGAAGTCTGACAGGACCGACTCTCAAATGGTTCTCAGGGTTGGACCACTCATTTATTAAAAACTGGTAGGACTTGGTTGAGATGTTCAGGCACAATTACAGGTTCAACACAGATGTGGGGTTGGACTATAATGATATGGCTAGAATGACTAGGAAGCAAAGGGAAACGGTGAAGGAATATGCCCAAAGGTGGCGAGAGTCAGCTTCCCAAGTACGATTCGCTATGATCGAACAAGAGATGAACACCACGTTTATCTCTACATTGGGACATTCATTCTACACCCATCTAGTAGGGCATACCATGGGTACTTTCTCAAATCTGGTACAAGTAGCAGATCGGGTCGAGGATGGGATCCGAACCGGTCTAATATTTGACTTCACACAGCCTTAAGTACAGCAGCAGGAACATCAATACAGAAGAAATCAGTGCCTTTTGTCAAAAAGAAAGAGGAAACTCAAGTCAATAATGTACAACCTAGCCAACATCTTTTTATTCAGGTACCAGTTCAGAGGCCACCAGCACCACAAGTCCCTTGGACGCTGTAGACACCCACCCCATTTTTGCACTCGCCTAATTAATCAACTCGTCAATCCGATTGCAACGGTTCCCAATGATGGATATTTATTCCAATGCTCTATTTGGTTACCAGAAATCATACTACGTTAGGAAACTATGACCCTAAAAACATAGAAATCATCATCTTGCAGACAAAAAGAAGTTTATAATAAATCACTAAAAAATGATCAAATTATCAAAATTCCCCTAACCTCAAAACATCTGTAGAGCCTACATTACGCTTAGGAAAATCCTTTCAAGCACATAAAACAACAAATCGAAACCAAATAAACCATTTCACAAATTTCACACAAATTCGATAAAATTATGAAAATGCCCCTCATAAAGTTCACGATCATTTCGCACAAAAAATTTCATTAATGAAAAAATCAATATTCCCATTGAATTTCTTACGAAAAATTGATTCCAAAACATCATGGAATATTAAAAAATAACTTAAAACGCAAAAAGTCATTTTCGAGGGTAAAATGATAATTTTTATAATTTTAATAATAAAATTTTTGAAATTAATAATTAAAACATTAATTAATGTAAAGTGAAATCCTAATTAAAATTCAAGTCAATCAAGTAAGACTTAAGTCAAAATCCTAAAGTCAAGTCAATCAAGTAAGATTTAAGTCAAAATCCTAAATTCAAGTCAATCAAGTGAGACTTAAGTCAAAATCCTAAATTCTAGTCAATCAAGTGTGACTTAAGTCAAAATCCTAATAGAATTCTAATTAAATTCAAAAACTATCTAAAAGAATTATAATTAAACTCTAAAACTATTTAAAAGAAACCTAATTAAATTCTAAAACTATCTAATAGAATTCTAACTAAACTATAAAACTATCTAATGTAATTCTAATTAAACACTAACTCTATTTAAAAATAATTATAATTAAACACTAATTCTATCTAAAATAATTATAATTAAACACTAATTCTATCTAAAAAGTACTTTAAAAAATCTATAAATAAGGGTTCCTACAACCTATTTTCGTATCAAAAAATAAATCCTAAGAAAAATAGGTCAAAAAATTTCCCTAGCCTCCCATAAACCCTAATTTTGAAGTCCTAACTCTTTACCTAGTACGCATACCTCAACTTTAGCTCAAAACACACCTAAAAGTCCTTCAAAAACACCTAGAAATCCATAAACAAATCAAAAAAATTCAGATCTAAAAAGGAGGTATTTCGTCTTGGAGGTCTGAAGTAAATCCGGTGACAGAATAAAGCGATGAGCACTGTACAAGGAGTTGCTCTATCAGATCTGAGGGAACAAAATCATTGCATTGGAAAAAGGTGACTATTTTTTTTTTTTAGGTATTTTTAGCAATGTAGTTTATTTGAGAATTAGTAGAGACCGGTGTTTGCCGGGCGGGGTTGCTGCCTAACACCTTCCTACCCCGTAACGTGATCCTCGGACCCGTATTTTCTTTCGTAGATTAGTATTATTTACCTTTTAGAGTCAGTGTTCTGTTCCTAGACCGTAATAACTAGGTGGCGACTCCCAAACCTCAAAGGTCAAAAGCAGATCGATTCACCCCGAGAATCGAGGGCGCTTTCAGTGGTGACTACACTGGGGATTATTGAGGATCAAACTTGAAAACCCCCAAGTATGGGAAGCATTGCCAAATAGACCCAGTTTTAGATCTAGTTTTTTTTTATTATTTTGTTTTGTTTATTTTGTTTACCTAGTTTATTTTATTCATTTATTATTGGATTGTATTATCTTCTCTTGGCATGATTTAGATTGATTTTGAATGCATTATTTTGGAGTTTCACTTCCTATGATTCAATCTAGGGTCATTTGGGATGACCCTAAACAACGAAATATTCAAATTGACATATGTATTAAGGGTGAGATATTGCTGAATTAGCTATAAAAATTTGGAGATCATATTCTTGGATGATTTATTTGTAGCCCCAATTAAAAGTCGCTATTGGAAACTCCCAAATAATCTAATGGTTTGAAGGAAAATAATGAAGTAAAAGGGAATGAGGGTTGTTGGACCATAAAGATTTGTTCTTTTTTTTTAATTATTTAATTTTTATTTATTTATTTATTTATATTTTTTAGCTTTTTTTTACTTATTTATTGTGTTTTTTAGGGGTACATATGTGGATATTGATAGTAAAAAATTATATAAAAAAATTTAGTTATTTTTCTTTTTATTATTCTTTTTTTAGTTTTTTAATTGTTTTTAGATACATATGTTGATTTGTCTTTTGATGGTATAAAAAAAACAAAACAAAAAAAAAACTTTTTATTATTTTCATTAAGTAGGTGTTGATATAGTATTGTTTTAAAAAGGAAAACAAAAAGATAAATATTTTATTAGTACAAGTTGTTCTGTCCGTTGAAAAAAAAAATTTGGGGGTGCTGTAGCAAACATCGTATACCCATGGTTTCAAATCGATTTTGGGGTGGTGTGTCTTTAGCAAAACAATATTTTCACTTTTCAAAACCTTTAAGTGTTTTAATTGGATTTCTTTATCTCTTCCACCAGTCTCAACAGAGGCTGAGAAGTTGACTCCTCAAGGGTTCCTAATCCATATTTTGATTTGTAAATCTCAATCAATGAAAAGATCAGTCGGTTGTTTTTGTTCTCATCCTATTAATCCTCAATCGAACGGGTAACAATCGAATGGGTAATGAGAAGTTGTTTTTGTTCTCATTTGACGCAACCAGTCTCCATGAAACCTGTTGTTTCGAGCCACCTCAATCAAAGGAGGCCCGGCCATTCTCGACTGTAGATCTCCAAGCCTCATCAAATGTTGAAAACGACCTTCGTTGATGCTTGGAAGAATGTGAACCCGAACTTGGAACCACCCAAGAATCCCCTCTCTTTCATGAAACCTCACCCACCAAGTCCCTTTTCGATTCCATCCCATCTCACTGTCGATTTCACTTTCCCTTTCCATCATCTTCTTCACATCCATCTTGACAATCAAACCTGAGGGCATCGTTGGGTAGCACTCCATCCTCATGGAAGGTTTTATTAGTGGAGACCCATTCAATTCTTGAAGATGGATCTATAGTTCCTACAGTCGAAAAATTCTAACTCACGAACCACGGGCTGGGAAACCAACAAGGTTCGTTCAAACCCTCAGCCACAAAGAAACCTTAGAGATCCCCAAAGTTGTTGTTGCAATTAGCAATCTAAGCAAAAATGTATCCGAATTGCTACCTTGCTGCATTGTTTATTTGTAGGTTGAGAAGGGAAAAGGAGAGACCGAGTTATTTCAGTCAAGTTCAATCGGTGTTGAAGCAGTTGTGATGGATTTGGAACTAATTTTTTTCGTTTGTTCTTATTTCTTTTTCTTGCCTCTCTTTCTTGGATTTTGGCTCAAAAACCTACAAGTGCAACAGTTATAGTTGGGGCTGTTTACAAATAAATAGGTTGGATGACCTCATTGACTTATCAGCAAGATAAGGGCAATAGTGATGTTTGGCTTGAATGCATTTTATGAAAAAAATTCAAAAATGTTATGTAAATTGTATGTGCTGTTAGCAACCTTAACAGTTAAAAAAATTGAGATGGAATCCACTTTATGGGTCATGCTTTCATGACTAACTTAGTAAGATATTAAATCTTATTAAGTGTCATTAGGTCCATTGGGATTATCAAATTAAAAATCCAATATCATTGTTTCTGTATTTCATGAAAATCTCCGATTTAAAAGAAAAATTTAGAAAAAAAAAAAAAACTATTTTGATTTTGATCACAGGTATAAAAAAAATGGATGGTTACGATCTCCCAAATTTAAAATTGAAATTCAACGGCGAAAATTAACTTTTATATTTCTAAAATCTCATAATTTTCTGTGTTATAACCATGTGCCATCAGATCATGTTTTGGAATTTTGACCTCTCCACATGGCATCCAAGAGCATGGTCCAATGCTGGACAAAATTTTAAGGATATTTTTTATAAAAAAAAAATTAAAAAAAAAATTAAAAGAAAATTCTTAAAAATTAATCTTCATTTTGATTTTAAATTTGATTTTGTAGCCACTCATTTTTCAAAACTTTGGATCAAAGTTATATATATATATGTGCACATTGAACTTTTTCATTAAATGCAAAAGGTTGTGATATTGGATTATAAATGTGACGAACCATGTTGGCCTAATGACCTTTAGTGAAATTTGAAACCTTATGAGTTGGTCAAGCTAGCCTATGTTCGCAAATGGTTTGCCATGCATGAAAAAAAATATTTTTGACTTGGACTAAAAATTGTGTGCTTATTTCAATGATTGGATCCGATTATTAGTCTTCGTGTTGATTGTTTATCTAACATTGCCATGATCTTGATTGAGATATATGCTTGATGTGCTTATTTTGATGATTGGATTGATATATTCATATTGTGATAAAATGATTAGGCCCATGGGCCCATTTGTTTGAAAAAAGCCTGGGGCACACCCCACCCTGTTTTGCACACACCAGTAGCACGTTTATCGCTTTACATGTTTGCATGTCCCATATAGCCAACGTGGCACTAGTGCGTGGCCCGGTCTCTTCGGAAATGCGACGTCATTCATGAAAATCACAACTCCAGTCACGTAACTTATGGTATATAAAACTGGGGCAGTACCGTCTGATCAGGTGACTCTGAAAGGTATATCGATGCACCCAAGCTGGAACGACTTGAGCCTTTGACCTATTGTTAGCCACACAGTCACATGTCCCGATTGCCAACGTAGTACTTGTACGTGATCGGTCCACTCGTGGGATACCAAACCATTTATGAAAGCTACAACTCTTGACTCGTACCCATAGGTATATCAAAGATGATCCAAATACATTAGTTGCACTTCTTGGTAAAAACTAATGCCTAAGCGAGATCCTGCTTCGATGTATTACAGTACTAGGAGGATAGACTACGTCTATTCTAGAAAAGATGTGATTTAAGAGTGCCTTTGCTCAAGTATCATGCGCCACCTCTAATTTGGGGATTAAATTGGCTACTTTTGGCTTCAAAGAAATGAGTTGAAGTTTTAGATTATCACCTATACGGTATATTAAACCAAGTCACCACGTACCGTCTGATTGAGTACGCTCGAGAGGTATATAGGTATATTTGGGCAAGAGTTGCTAGATAAATTGCATTAAACGCAGCAAACCAAGAGTCTAGGAGCCTTTTTATAGGTCACGACCCGAACTAACTATGGATGTTCCCGAGTTGCTCTATTTAATCCAACCCAAAGGTAAGTGGGTAGACCGGTCCACACTATTTCAATCCAACCCGCAATACCGGTCCAACCCAGTAAACTTAATTGATGAGACATACCGATCAATATCAAATTAAACTAGTTAACCCAATTGGTAAATGGATCTTATTGATCAACACATGGATTGATTGGATTAATTAGCTTAAAAAATAGTTGATGAAGTGATTCAAGTAGAATATTTAGATCCATTGGGTCGAACTAGCCCAAACTCAAATGGGTACATAGTCCTAATCACTTTACATCGATTAGTATAATTCAATGGACTGAATATTTCATACTTAACAATATCAGTAAATCATCTTCATGTAATATTTTTTTATCAAAATATTTCATTGGTTAGAGATTTTGAATCTAGGGGTTAACTTAACCCATGCTATCAAGAGGAACCTCTATTTGTTATAAGTCTACTCTAGGGTCCGTAACTAGTAATCCACCTTTGGTTTTTTAGGGTTATCATTGCACCCAAACTCAAGCGTTCACCTCCTAGTTGGAATCGTAAATCCAGTCGGTTAGAACGAACGTTGGTACCAAGTCAACAGGCAAAAATGACTTCAGAGTCTGAGCTTACAGAGATTCGTAAGATTTTGGCAGTCTTTGCCAGTGATATCAACAGTATAAAAGGTAAAGTAGAAGTCTTAGAACAGATTTCATAATCAATGGGCAATCCCCTTGACAATCCTAGAGGAAAAAGGGTAGAAGAAAATACAACGAGACGGGAACATGAGGTTTTTGAGCTTGACGGAGATGCAGAACAGTTCGATGAAATCCAGTGTTAGCTAACAGAATGTCTCAATTAGAGTCAACTATGAAGAGTATAAAAGATATCGATGAAATTGCAGCAGGCATTGAAACTATGAACCACATCCCTAAAATTCAATTGTAGGAGAAATTTGTGATGCCTGAAATGGATAAGTTCAATGGAGTGGGTTGTGCAAGAACCCATCTCAAAGTATATGTCACTAACATGCACATTATGGGGCTTCGCGACGAATATATGACATTACTATTTCAGCGAACTTTGTCAAGATCAGCTCTACGATGGCTAATGTCTCAAGATCCAGCTACAGTAGGTACATGAGAGAATATGTCAAAGGCTTTCTAGCATCAATACAAATACAGTACCGAAATTGAAACTTTAAAAAGGGACTTGGAGTTAACTAAACAGAAGAATCTCCCAATACCTTCCTACATTCGAATCTCTATTGCAAGTTGGTAGCCAATTGGAAGATACTTTCGCTTTCGAAATCCTTTCCAATCCTTCTGACAACAAGCTCAAAAAGCCTTTCACCAATTTCAAGTTTAGCGTTGATCACGCCTATGTAGCCAATACGCTTACTACACCTGTCCAATCTACTATCTTGCCTAGTAACCAAGTTAACCCTAGTTAACCTCGACCACGTAGGAAATTCACCAATCTTGGTATGCCTTTGAGCATTGTCTTTCAGAAATTATTAAGTAAGGGGTTCATTGTACATCTCCAACCTCGACCTTTACCAAATCCACTCCCCACTTTTCACAATCCCAACTTATTTTGTGAGTTTCACCAAAATCCCGATCATCTTACTAATCGTTGCGTCGTTTTTCATCATACAGTTCAAGACCTCAATGACGCCAAAAAAGTTACTGTCCCTGCCCTTGAGCAGCCAAATGTTACCACCAACCCTCTACTCACTTACCAACCTCCTTAGACTTTGAACATGGTATCCAATACTCAACTCTCGTTTGACCCAATCCTTCTCATCCACTCAGTCGATCAATTCTAATTAAACTATAAAACTATTTAATTTAATTCTAATTAAACACTAATTCTATTTAAAATAATTATAATTAAACACTAACTCTATTTAAAATAATTATAATTAAACACTAACTCTATCTAAAAAACACTTTAAAAAATCTATAAATAAGGTTCCCTACAAGTTATTTTCGTATCAAAAAATAAACCTTAAGAAAAGTAGGTCAAAAAGCTTCCCTAGCCTCCCATAAACCCTAATTTTGAAGTCATAACTCCTTACCTAACACCCATACCTCAACTTTAGCTCAAAAAATACCTAGAAGCCTTTCAAAAACACCCTAAAATCCATAAACAAATCAAAAAAATTCAGATCTAAGAAGGAGGTACTTCGCCTTGGAGGTCTAAAGCGAATCAAGTGACAGAATGAATCGAGGAGCATTGTACAATGAGTTGCTCTATCAGATCTGAGGGAACAAAACCGTTGCATTCGAAAAAGGTGACTATTTTTATTTTATTATTATTATTTAGGTCTTTTTAGCAATGTAGTTTATTTGGGAATTAGTAGAGACCGGTATTTGACAATCGGGGTTGGTGCCTAACACCTTCCAACCCCGTAACATGATACCTGGACATGTATTTTCTTTCGTAGATTAGTATTATTTGTCTTTTAGAGTCAGTGTTCAGTTCCTAGACCGTAATAATTAGGTGGTGACTCCCAAACCTCAAAGGTCAAAAGCGGATCGGTGCATCCCGCGGATCTAGGGGGCTTCCAAACACCAGTACCTCGAGCTGCCTAGGCTCAAACATAGCAGAATCCTTTTCAGATGGTTCCTCCACAAGCCATGCTAGCACAGCCAACACAACAATATGGGCAGACCCAGCAAGCAAAACCTAATCAGGTCAATAGAGTGTTCACGAAGCTACCAATGACACTATCAGAACTACTTCCGACATTAGTCCAGGGAGAATACCTTACTAAGAGACCACCGAACCCAGAAGCTTATAAAGGAGTGGGATACAATCCCAACCTCTTCTGCGAGTTTCACATGGGTGCACCGGGACACTCCACTGATCAGTGCTGGCAGCTCAAGCACCAAGTACAGAATCTGATTGATATGAAGGCCATTATATTGGATGGTCTAACAAATCAAGCGCCACAACAAAATATCAATCAGAATCATTTGCCTGCCCATAACGGAAGAAGTAACGGACCCACGGTAAACATGGCTATAGGAAAAGAATCTAACTTCAACCCGTCTGTACTGATAGCTCCCATAGGATCAAAAATTTGGGTTCACCTTACAAAAAAACCAGCAGTACCAATAGTCAACGCTCTCCCCCGATACATTGACAATTCCACCTCATTACCACTCCGGATATCTGGTATGACAATATATTCAGATGACCAATCTACAAGCTCTATCCTCCAACCTCCACTCATCATTCCATACACGTCTACTAATCATCAAAACTCATTTTCTCGTCCACCTCTTCACATACCCTACACTTCACCCCCATGACCACCACTCGTCATTTCCTGTACTCCATCAACCTCTCAGACAGCTCCTTCCACCATTTCCACATCCAAATCACAACCACCACCACTCGTCCTCCATGTAAAACCCGAACTATCCCCGCTAACCATACACTCGCCCAAACCTTTCCCATATAGTTCCAACCAAACAGTCTTATGGAGCTATGAAACAAGCATTGCCACCTCAACAGGGGTAAAAACAACAAAAAAAAGCTATGGTAACAGACATTGGTCACATGACCAAGACTGGGGTACGCCATAAGACATTGGGAAAGGCAGTGAAGGTCGAAGAAAAAAGGGAAGAAGTGGTAGAAGAGAATGAAGAAAAAAGGAAGGCAAAGGGGAAAGATAAAATGGTCGAGGAAAACAAAGTAGGACAAGAAAAGGCAGAAAAGAAATGGGAACCTAAAACGACAAACAAAGAGGCTACAGACTTCATCAAAATCATTCGTAAAAGTGAGTTCAATATAGTGGAACAGCTGAATAAGATCCCAACACAGATTAGTATCCTAGCTCTCTTGCAAAATTCAGAGGAACATCAGCAGGTAATTTTAAAGGTCTTAAGAGAGTCACATGTTCCGTCAACCACTTCACTTGCACAACTAGAGCAGACAGTGGGACAAATCATAGCTCCCAACCCTATCGTCTTTACAGAAAATGAACTGATCCAGGAAGGACGCGGACACATCGAACCACTAAATATCATGGTCATGTTCAAGGGCATGATGGTTGCTAGAGTACTAATTGATAATGGCTCGACCTTGAATATATGTCCTTTAGAGACCTTTCATAAGCTAAATGCAGACTGGTCCCACGTCAAGCCTAACAACAAAGTAGTCCGAGGATTCGATAGCTCAAGGAGGGACTCTCTAGAAATTGATTTGCCAGTTACTATCGGACCTTGCACTTTTGAAGTTACTTTTGAGGTCATAGACATACCAGCAACGTTCAATCTTTTACTAGGAAGGCTATGGATTCACATTGCAGGGGCAGTACCGTCTTCTCTATACCAGAAGGTCAAGTTCAAATGGGACAAAACATGATATCGATCCTAGTAGAGAACTTAATCCCAGCTGGCCGAACTCCAGATGTACCGTTCATAGATGTGGAAATAACAAAAGACAAGGCGATGTACCATTCGTACCAGTTTACTGCTGTCAACCAAGTTGAAAAAGGAAAAGAGAAAGCAAAAGCAGAGTTGTCGAGGGCAAACTTGATGATTGGACGATTGATGAAGGAATCCGGCTACCAACTTAAGCAAGGTTTAGGACCAGGAGGAAAAGGCAGAACCACCCCAATCATAGCAAGTAAACACATTCCTTACTTCGGACTCGGCTTTCGACCCACGAAAAAAGACATTGCCGATATGAATGTCAAGAAGAAGGAACTCCGATTAGCAAGACGACAAAACTGAGAGCCAAATATCTGGAATCTAGGTAAGGTTCCCCACATCAGTGTCAACTTTCCTAGGTCACAAGCCAGGCCCGACAGCTTATCTAACAATAGGCACAAAAGCCAGCAAGGAAGCCAAGAGCTGTAAGTCTTAAACAAAAATACGTACAGAAAAACTCGATTGTTGAGTCCCAGATCTCCTTCGTGGACGGCATTGATATTCTATTCAACAGGGATTCTGGCGAGAATTCAAAAGAGACAACAAAAGAGCCCAAGAAAGCAGAAGTTTCCATAAGCAATAAGAATGATTCACCATTTTCAAGTAGCATCGATTGGGCATCAGTCGTCATTCCACCCAACTTAGGAGGACCTAAGCTCGGCCCAAAAAATTGTCAGCCAAAAGTGATGGTCATCTCCTAACCACCAAACAAACCACTTTCCCACCTCATCCACCCCTTGAAGGAAGGGGTGACTTGGAACAATTGGGAGGAATTCCATCTAACCCTTGAGGCTACCATAGACTCAAAAAAAAAATGCCTTTAGGCAAAATCAATTTGCCTGAGGATCATAACGAGCCCTCGTCCTCTAGTAAAGACTGTTTTGAGGGCTCCTTATCTTTACTAATGTATGATTGCTCTTCTTATTTCAGATGTCTGGAAAATAGTATTAAAAAACTAAAAAAATAAAAAATTCTTCAAAAATCAAAAATATCTCAAAAATCAAAAAAATCAAAAAGCTTTCAAAATCTCAAAAAAATAGATATCTTCCTAAAAAAAGAATTTTTTCTGAATTTAAGGGATTTGTCTTAATCGAATGAACCTTTGGACATAACAAAATATGAAAGGGATGAGTATGACTTCGATCTCATGAGAATTGAGGAAGAATCTGAGGACGAAGTGGAATACCCTCCTAAAGCAATCAAGGACCTTCTAGAACAACATGAAAAAGGTGTTCAACCAAATATTGAGGATACAAACTCAGTTAATCTCGACACTAAAGATGACCCATGTGATGTAAAAATTGGAGCCTTGTTAACCCCTCAGCAAAAAGAAGAAATGATTGAACTACTGCGTAATTATCAAGACATCTTTACCTGGTCCTACAGAGATATGCCCGACTTAGACATAGATCTAGTTGTTCATAGCTATCAATCGCTCCTGGGAGCAAGCCGATCAAAAAAAGTAGTAAAGACTCAAGTCAGAATGGACACTCAAAGTCAAAGATGAAGTGATGAAACAGTTCCAAGTAGGATTTCTCGCAGTCTCCACGTACCCCGAATAGCTAGCCAATGTCGTTCCAATACCAAAGAAGGATGGGAAAGTACGAATGTGTGTCAATTATCGAGATTTGAACAAAGCCAATCCTAAAGATGATTTTCCACTATCCCACATCGACACTCTAGTCGATAGCACAGCAGGACATGGTATGTTCTTATTCATGGATGATTTCTCAAGCTACAATCAGATAAAAATGGCAGAATAAGACCAGGACAAGACAGTATTCATCACACCCTGGGGTACTTTTCATTACAAAGTCATGCCATTCGGGCTCAAGAACGTTGGGGTAACCTATCAATGCTCAATGATGGCTTTATTTCATGATATGTTCCATAAAGAAATAGAGGTTTATGTGGATGATATGATCGCTAAGTCTAACTTTGAAGAGGACCATCTAATAAACTTGAGAAAATTGTTCGATCGACTAAAGAAGTACAGTCTGAGGCTCAATCCAGCAAAATGTGTATTCGACGCAACATAAGGAAAATTGTTAGGCTTTATAATTAATAGAAGAGGCATCGAGATAGATCCAGCAAATACCAAGTATATTTTTGAAATGAAAGCACCAGTGTCAGAAAGGTACGTCAGAGCTTTTTTGGGTAGAATACAGTATATCAACAAATTTATTGCGCAACTCACGCCTATCTGCGAACCAGTCTTCAAACTATTGAGAAAAAATGTACTAAAAGCATGGAATGAAGACTGTCAAGAAGCCTTCGACAAGATAAAGAAATATCTGCTCAATCCGCCAATCTTGGTTCCTCCTAAGCCAAGACGATTCTTACTAATGTATATCTCAATACAAGAAACGTCTATGGGCTGTGTATTGGGGCAACACGACGAGTCAGGTCGAAAAGAGCAAACCATTTACTATCTCAGCAAGAAGTTCACCGATTATGAGGCAAAGTACTCGGCGCTCGAGAAAACTTGTTGTGCACTAGTCTGGGCATCTCAATGATTGCGCCACTACCCCCTCAGCTACTCAACTATGCTTATCGCTCGAATGGAGCCTCTCAAGTATCTCTTCGAGAAGCCAGCGCTGATAGGTCACACCGCAAAATGGTAATTACTATTATCTGAGTTCGACATCACTTATGTCACTCAAAAGGCCATCAAGGGACAACTCATTGCCGACCACTTAGCTGAGCATCCCTTACCTGACTATAAGCCATTAAAGATAAATTTCCCAGATGAGGCCATCCTGTTGACAGAAGTTGAAAACAGTAATGAAGAGCAAAGTTGGAAGATGTATTTTGAAGGAGCTACAAATCAGAAAGGAAATGGAATAAGGGCAGTTTTGATCAAACCAGATGGATCTCATGTTCTGGTCGCCATCCGATTGAAATTTCAATGTTCCAATAATGAGGCAAAGTATGAAGCATGTATCGCAAGATTAAAAGCAGCAATCGACTTGAAAGTGGACGAAATCGATGTATTTGGAGATTCAAGTCTAGTGGTCTATTAGACAATCGGATAATGAAAGACTCGAGAACAAAGATTAAGCCCTTATCATAAGTACTTAGAAGAACTGAGCTCAAACTTCACCAGGATCTCATTCAATTACATGTCACGAGCCAAAAATCAGTTTGCAGATGCACTGGCCACGCTTGTTTCCATGATCAGTATTTCAAAAGACCTAGTCATCGATCCTATTCAAATTGGCATCGAAGACGAACCAGCCTATTGTTTGCTAGTGGATATAGTAGAGCCCGAGGATAAATCTTGGTATTCAGACATCAAGGCATACTTAGAAGATCGAACTATCCCGTCAGACATATGGTAAATGAACGAAGGACTATCCAAAGATTGACAGGACAATTCTTCCTAAGTAATGGGACTCTGTTCAAAAAATCACATCACGAGGTTCTTCTCCGTTGTGTTAGAGAAACAAAGACCAAACGATTGATCGAGACCGTACATGGTGGAGTCTACAGACCTCACATGAATGGTCACATGGTTGCTAAGAAGATCATGAGAATGGGATATTACTAGATTACAATGGAAAGCAATTGCTATTAGCACATTCATAAATGTCATCTCTGCCAGATCTATGCAAATAAGATCAATGCTCTGTCTTCAGAATTGCACAGTATGACTACTCATTGGCTCTTCTCACTCTGGGGCATGGATGTCATTGGACAGATTTCGCTAAAAGCCTCAAATGGACATCGTTTCATCCTCGTTGCTATAGACTACTTTACCAAATGGGTAGAAGTAGCGTCTTACGCCAATGTTACCAAAAGCAACATCTTGAAGTTTGTCAAGTATAACATCATCTGTCGGTATGGGCTTCCCAACGGAATAGTAATTGACAATGCCAAGAACTTCAAGAACAAGGATATGATCAATATGTGCGAAGACTTCCAGATCACTCATCACAACTTTGTACCTTACAGACCCAAAATGAACGGAACAGTTGAGGCTGCCAACAAGAACATCAAAAGAATCATCGAGAAGATGGCAGTCACATACAAGGATTGGCACGACATGTTGCCTTTCGCCCTTCACGCCTATCAGACTTTATTCCAAACCTTAACTGAGGCAACTCCGTACTCATTGGTATATGGAATGGAAGCAGTCTTACTCGTCGAGGTTGAGATTCCCTCCCTCTGGATCTTAAAAGAAGCAAAGTTAGATGAGGCTGAATGGATGCAAACTCAATTTAATCAACTAAATCTGATTAAAGAAAAGTGTCTTGCAGCTATTTGCCACGGATAGATCTATCAGCGACAAATAGCTTGTGCCTACAACAAAAAAGTCAAGCCTAGAAATTTCTCACCAGGAAACTTTGTTTTGAAGAAAATTTTTCCAATCCAAGAAGACACTAGGGGAAAATTTCGATCAAACTATAAGCGACCATTTATCGTGAAAAAGATAATGATGGGAGGAGCTCTGATTATCACAGAAATGGACGGACAAGTCTTCCCACAACCAATCAATGCTGACACTGTCAAGAAATACTACGCATGAGAACTGATCATAAGATGACGAAAAGCCATCTTTGCTATCCTTAAAACAACTATCTAACCCTAGTCAGCCCTTTTGAGCCATCACGTTCATTTTTTAACCTAAGACTGAGGCAAGTCAACGTTACAATTATAAAAATTAAAAAAATAAAAAATAAAAAGCATCAAATACTCCTGGCGCTGAGGATAAACTATGAACGACTAAAAATACAAAAAATCAAAAAAGTCAAAAATCGAACACTTGACCTTCGGCTCGATCCAAATCTCCAGCCTAAACAAGTTCGAGAGACGTTGGGAGGAAACATAGATCACCTTTTCGAAATAAAAAAAAACAAACCCCATGTGTAACCCACTCTAAATATAAACTTTTTGTATCTTTTCCACTACCCTTAACCTAAGCCAATGTTTTGTCCCACCAAAAGTCCTTTCGGATCAGGAAATGTTCTAAAGGCTTTACAATGACAATGGTAACACCAATGATCTTGTAACTTGATCCGAACCTTAAGTCTTATAAGTCGTTGAAAGATTTGAGAGGAGAGTCCAGATCAGATGTTCGAAAAAAAATAGTACTCAAAGTGTAGAGTAGCCAAACCACGAATAGTCGTCAGCAAACTCAAGAGGAGAATCTAAATCGATCACTCAAGAAAGAGTACCACTATAAGAGTAGAATCGCCGATCTCGCAGCTCAACTTGAGTAACCAAGCCACAAAGATACAAAGGCTCCAAGCAAGATTTGTAATGTAAAAATTAGAAAATACAAAGATAGTCTGAAAGGGCATAGTGAAAATCCGAAAGGACACTATGAGTAAAAGAATCAGATTATGGCAAGATCAAAACCACCGACACGATGAAAACCCAAAAGGGCGTCGATGCGCAAAAATGGGGAAATCGGGTCTGGTGAAAACCATAACTGGCACCAGGGGCAATAAGGGAAAGCAAAAAAAAAAAAAAAAAAAAAGATAAACTCCTGACTAGCATGAGTATAAACTATGAACGGCAAAAAATTTCTGAAATCCCAAATCCCACGCTCAATCGATATTCACTCAATACTGGGACATTGAGAATGACTCTAAAAAGAGTCAAAGAGATATTGACATTTATATCCTCAGTAGTTGGCAAAAACATGTAAATCATCAAAGTAACAAAGGTTTTCTCAAAATTGTTCATATTCTGCATCTTCAATATTTATTCAATAAAGACAAATCATAAAAATTCAAACATTTTCAAAACTACTATTTTGGTCGATGATGAAAAATCTAGGACTGATTCAAACTTCATGTTTTCAAATCAATATATATACCTGAGGCCAAGTAAGTAAAAATCCTATTTTCTTTTCATTTCAAAAGTTTCAC
>NW_028236819.1:0-63059 GCF_017979445.1 Akebia trifoliata
TTTGGTGGTAGGTACACAAATTGTTTTAGATTTAAAACAAATTTTCTTCTGAAATGGCTACAACCTTTACACTTTCGATCGAAACAACCTACTGGGAGTAAGGGAAGGTGTTCATTGCATCGTAAAGCCTTCTAAATTGAAATTAAAGAAGGAGAGGAAGTAGATGAGAGATGGAGAGGAGAGGGAAGATACAACTAAATTACACCTTAATGTAACCCATCTTGAAGTTTTGACTACTTTTCTTTCGTCTTCTTTTTCTTTTCAAGTCCTTTATTAAATTCTTTTTGTGATTGGGTTCTAAGACTTTGACAAGGGAGTTAGGGAGGTATGGAATTTAGTTAGGCTCCATTTGATTCAACTGCCAGAATCTACTATCGGATTTTGTTGTAAGAAGCTGCTGTCAGAATCTGTTGTTAGAAGCTGAAACACTGAAAAGTTTGTTTGATAGAATTTTACAAAAGTGTTGTGCTATTTACCAGAATCTGGTAATTATTGTTTGATACAACTTCTAGAGTCTGTTGTATGAGGGTAAAATGACCAGAATACCCTTAAGGATGATAATGTACTCAGAATGCATCAAAAATTATCAGAATACCCTTATAAATATATAATTACATTAAATATTTATAAATATAATAAATTTTTATTAAAAATTTATAAAAATAATTATTTTAAACTTAAAAAGTTTATAATTCTATAAAAAATTAATAATTCTATAGAAATTTTGACAACATCTCCTCTTAAAAATGGACATATGAAATTTTCCTGATAAACAAAATACATGTATAATACGCAATGTTGATAATGCACCAAGAATGCATAAAAAACTACCAGAATACCCTTATAAATATATAATTACACTAAATATATATAAATGACTAGAATACCAGCATTGATAAGTTTAATAATTTCAAGACGAAGTTATAATTAAATAAATAAAACATTGGAGGCTTACAAATTTGGAAGAAAATATGTTTAAAATAACCAGCATGTGTTTGGGATTTTTATAACTTATTCTACAAAGGTGGTCGTTTTGGAAGAAATCAGTTGGAAACAAACACCCAAAGAACTTCGTGTTATTGTCCCCTTCCTTCAACCATCTCACTTTAAATTTATGTTTCCAACTGATTTCTTCCAAAGTGACCACCTTTTGGAAATCAAACTTCAAATTAAGATGTATCGATCTCTTTCTCTCTTCCAAGAACCCACCTTCCTCTTCCTCTATGTATATTAACATAGACAACAAAGTAAAGACTCTTTATCTAAACTTTACTTTGAAAGCTTGAGTACTAAAACTCAATTTGAAATTGGTATCAATTCATGCTAAATCACAAATTTATTGAAACCATAACAAAGTTCAAAGAATGAATAGATGAATTTAATAGATTATGTATTAAATAGTAATGCAAAATTAGGGGTCTTGAATCAAAAACCACATTGGAGAATTGCTGCATCTATCAAATTTGACAGAGTAAAAGATCACTGAAAAAAAAAAACAAAAGACACATTATAGGTACAAATTAAGAACACAAATGAAAAGAACGCAAAATTTATTTGTCTAATTGGTTTAGAGAAACCGAGAAATGGTTAAAATGAAATATCGATATCACACAAACATTCCTTGGTTGAATTGAATTGCAAATTATGGTCAATTTGCATTTTTTTTTCTTTTTTATAGATAAAATATCATTTCATTAAGATGGTCGAGATGACCAACGCAAAGAAATAATACAAGGAGGCGCAGTTAAAGGACACAACTCTACAAATTTGGTTTCATCTTACCAAAAAGTCTTCAAAAACGAACCCCCTAAACCCCTTAAAAGCATTACACTAAAAAGGCATCAAGGTTAACATTGACAGGACAATGTCATCTAACGTCTCACTTTTTCCTTCGAATGTGTGATTGTTCCACTCCAACCATAATCCCCAACATATCGCAAATGGAGTAACACTCCACAATAGTCTCTTGGCATCACCAAAGTGGCTGCCCCACGCCCCGAAGCCTCAAAGAGGCTTAGAATCGACCAAGGCAAGCAACCTTCCACACCAAAAATCTCATTAATGGTATGTTGATTTTTTTCTTGTACGTGATGAGATTTTCTTTTTAGTTTTTCTCCTTAATGTGAAATGGGGTTAAATCTATCCAAATTTAATTTTGTTTGTTTTTTGTAATTATAAAGATTTTTGTATCGATCTAGATCACCAAAGCTTAGCCACTCTCGATCCAAGCTAAGTATAGGCCTATCACATTGAATCAAACAAAAGAAGGCATATATCTCATAACCTATCATGCTTATAATCTAAAATCAGCAAAGGAAAATAATAACTAGTAAACAAGAAATTGTGAAATTGTGAAATGATGAAAGTCTAAGCTCACTAATATTTGTTGACATTAAAGCTTCTAAAAAATTTCGCCTGAAAATCGATCATAGAAGGAACTATTTAGATGGGCTATAACATAAAATGTTACTTGAGAGACTGAAACCCCTTTATTACCCAAAAATCCAATTTAAATCCTTTAGAAGGAAATATGAAGACAAATTTTCATGAACAGGATTAAGATCCAAAATAAAAAATCTGAAAATCTTGAAAATTAAATATAAAAGTAAAACAAAAAATAACTTGTACAAAGAAGACAAATTATAACTCAAGACCTCAAATCTGAAAATCTCAAATTTCAAGTATATACTGCCTTTTTGTTAAAATTTTACGATTAAGATTTTACCAATCAACCATTCAATTTTATTTAATCAAGAAAAAAGTTGTGGAAAAAATAGTTTAAAAAATAAGGTTAAATTAAACTTTAGAAATATAACCCATTCAAATGGATTACAAATAATTTTTGAAAGTTACACAACTAAAAATTATTAAAGAAAAATAATAAAGGTTCACTAAATTAGATTTCTTGCATTGTGAGAGCAAAAAACCATTAATGGATGGATCAATTTAAATCAAAAGAGATAAACCTGATTTTCACAATCCCTTATTTTTCATTATAAGGTTACAAGCAACAAAGCCAGAAACCATGCAATTGTAACCCAAAATAAAAGCACAGAGACAAATATGAGAAATGGACTTACAGGTTTGATTTCATGGAGAATTTCGTATTAAAAAAGGTTGAGTTGATCTCCATGAATAGCAGCAATACGTAACAGTCAGAGATTTCGTTGGCTTTCAACATTAAAGATGAAGATCACTAGTCGACGCCATTAGAGTTGTAGCTCTCTTTCTCTCTCTATCTCTCTCTCAAAAAAAAAAAAAACCACAATGGTGAAGAAAGGAAGCAGAAGACTTGCAAATGAACGGTTGTCGTCGATTGAAGCTACCAATGAACGGTAATGGCTGCTGTAAGGGTGAGGGTTAGGGTGTGTGAGGCTCTATCGAGAAGAAATGGGAAAAAAATATGTAATGGACATGATTTGTAAACTGATCAAAGTATGAGGGTTATTTTGGTAAATTCATATGAACCGTTTTTTGGGTAAAAATTTCTTCCGTAACGCAGTTTGGAAAAGATCCTATCAGCAGCTTTTAATATTTGCGTTTAAAAATGCAAAAACGTGATGCAACTTCTTGAAACAAACGGTGATTAGAGACAAAAAAACGCAGCGCAAACGCACTAAAATCTGCGTTTTGAAGTGAAAACAAACACCACCTTAGTAATTTGTAAGAATTTAGGATTTTTGTTTTAAGGGGGTGGGGGGGACTTGATAGCATGAAATTTTTCAAAGGGAGAGGGGATTTTTTAATAGTGTTAAAAGTTGCTTTTAAGGTTAAAAATATCAAAAGTAGAAGAAAGGGGAAAAAAGTCATGAGATTTAAATATGTAATGTTTTGAATTTGATGTTATGGAGCAGTAAGTATACTAAAGGAGTAAATGAATTATTTTTAACTCCTACCCCTGGACAAGATCCAGTTAGATTGGTTAGGGAACCCATACCATAGGTTGAGTGGTGGTTAAGTTATGATTATGTGTGTTTGGTTCAAAACATGATTAATGTAAGAAGTTAGGTGATTAGATTTTGAGAGGTGTGAGTATGATGATGACCTGTGACAAAAATTAGATAAGTTGATTAAAGAGAAGGTATGTGAGAATGACTTATGATGAAAATTTAAATAAAATGAAGGTATTTGATCTTGTAAGTGGTGTGGGTAATATAGTTTTTCAAGGTAATGATAAAGTTGGATGGAAATGATATGGGAGGTTGATTATGGTGGTGACATGTATCCACTTTTTGAGCATAGACTTTTAAGGGTTTGTGGACCTTGACCTTGGTCAATGAATCTTGATTACGTTTTAAGGTTGTATTGGACTTAAATTTGGAATTAGGTAGGGTATTGGACTTGGGTAGGCCTTTGTACGTTGCATATAGGTCAAGATTTGAAATTGGTTAAGACATGAATTTGATAGAGGATTTGTATTGGATTAGGTCAGCTTATGGTATTTTTAAGGATTGATTGGGATCAATTTAGGTTGGATCATGGAGTAGGATTATGAATTTGGTTTGAGCTAGAATTTGAAGGTTGTGAGAGGGTTTAGAAATGAAAAATTATTCTTTTTTTAGCCTATGGGCCAAACAAGGGGCCTTGGACTTTTATTTTACCACAAGATCGAATTTTTTGAAAATTTGACCCATAGGCCTTTTGATTGGTAAAATGATTTTAAAAACACATTTTTTATGAGCCTTCTCGAGATGGACCCGTGCAAATTTGGGTGTCTACAGTTGTAGTAGTCGTAATAGTAGTAGTATCAACTATTAAGAAAGAACAAGAGAATAAAAAGTAATAACATTAGCAACTAAACAGGAACACGATTAGTCAACATCAATTATTAAGTAGGAACAAGAGAAAAGGTAGTAACATCAGCTACTGAGCCGAAGAAAGAGAATAAATAGTAGCATTGATCATTTAGCAGGAGTAGAAAAAGAAGAAGAAGTAATAACATCAGCTATTGTTGCAGTTAGAACTTGGTCAAATCACTTTAATGTTTGAGAAAAGGATCGGCCATAGTAATCGAGCCTCATGTGAATTGAGAGGGGTGTTGGACATTATTTATGAACTTCTACCGAATTGAGAGTGGGGTCGGACATTTTGTCCGAACCTACAGTGAATTGAGAAGGAATCAAACGTTTTGCCTTACCCTCAAATGAATTAAGAGGTGACCAGAAAATCACTATAAACCTCTTGGAGAGATCAACAAAACGGTTTAGACAAGATGGCCAAAACTCTCTTTATATTTTTTGAAACGGGTCTATGAGTCAGATTAGGTTTATGTGAATCCAATCGTCTTAATTTAGTAATTTCAATAATCCTTAGGAAGAAATATTTTTCTTTCCTACGCATGTGATCCTTATATATATATATATTTATTAATTCATAAAATACAAGTGTACGTTGTCTTTAGGCAATATGAGAAATTTTCAAAAAGGTTGAAAAAAGTTTAAAAATTCAAAACACAATAGACTTTAAATTACTATTTTCACAATTATAATATTTTAGTTAATGTGAAAAAAGATTCTAAATTATAGAAGAGTAAATACATTCCCCATTACAATTTTGTGTAAATAGTTAAAAGAAAATTATGTTTTACAAGGTAGTAAATTAGGTCTCCACTTTAACAGAGTAGTTTTAATTTCCAAAAACAATAATTTAGGCCCTGTTCGTTTGGGCTTTCGAAGCCGACTTTTTGAACTTTTTTGGCTTTTAAGCCTAAAAAGCCAGCTGATGCATGTTTGTTTCAGCTTTTTTAACTTCAATAAATTTTTTAAAAAGCCAAAAAATGGCTCTTTTGAAAAGTCTCTCCGTGCCGGCTTCTTCGTTTGGCTCTTGCGTGAAGCTTATTACCAAAATACCCCTCACCTTTATTTAAATTTACAAACCAAGTTATAACTTAAAATCGAAAGAATTTTGATTTTCTCTCTCAACTCGTCTCCTTCAACCCGATCGACTGTTACCATTCTCGCTTCTCTCAGTCGTCTCCTTCAACCAGATCGACTATCAACCCTTCTCCCTTATCTCATCTTGAAAGCGCCCTCGATCCGTGGGGTGCGCTGATCCGCTTTTGACCCTTGAGGTTTGGGAGTCGCCACCTAGTTATTACGGTCTAGGAACCGAATACTGACTCTAAACGGATAAAAAACTAATCTACTACAGAAAAACTGAATCGGGGGATCACATTACGGGGTTGGAAGGTATTAGGCACCAACCCCGCCCGGCCAATGCCGGTTTCTACTTATCTCAAATAAAACTACATTGCTAATGACAAAATCTAGATAAAAAATAACATAAATTTTACCTTCGATACGCAAATGTTTTATTCTCTCAGATCTGATGAAACTGTTCCTTGTACCGTACTCCTTACTTCGTTCTGTCTCCAGATCTGATTTCTGATATCCGAGGTAAGGTATAACTTTCTTAGATCTGGATTCTTCAAATTTTTTATAGATTTTGGGGTGTTTTTGAAGGGCTTCTAGGTGTTTTTTAGGCTAAAATTGAAGTATGGGTGTTAGGTAAGGAGTTGGGGCTTCGAAATTAGGGTTTTGGAAAGGTTGTGGAGGCTTCTTGACCTACTTTTTCTATGAGTTTTTCTTTGATACCAAAATAGGGTGTGGAGGCTCCTATTTATAAAGTTTTTTAGAAGAATTAGGGTTTCTTTTAGGGTTTATGATTAGGGTTTTGACTTTAGTCTTATGAGATTGACTTAGTCTTTAGGGTTTTAATTTAGGATTTTGACTTTAATCTTATGAGATTGACTTGATTAGTTTAGATTAGGGCTTTGATTTAGGGTTTTGACTTTATTCTTATGAGGTTGACTTAATTAGTTTAGATTAGGATTTTGACTTTAGTCTTACGAGATTGACTTTAATACTTTGACTTTAGTCTTTCTTGATTGACTTTTAATATCTTGATTTTAGCCTTACTTGATTGACTTTAAGATTGACTTTAGTTTTACTTGATTGACTTTAAGATTGACCTTAATCTTACTTGATTGACTTTAATTTTTGGAGAACCCCTTTTTATTATATCTTTAATTCTTTGGGCCCCCAGATGGAGGGGTCCTTGAATAAATATCCTGGCAACCATCAACAATTTTGCTTGAAAGCCTGATTGATTGATTTTTTTGTTCAAAATTTTAAATTAATTTTATTAATGTTTCACTTTACATTATTTAATGATTTATTTATTAATTTTAAAATTTTAATTATTAAAATTGTAAAATTACCATTTTGCCCTCGGAGAGGATTTTTTACGTTTTAAGTCGTTTTTCAATGGTCCAGGATGTTTTGGAATCACTTTTTCGTAAGGAATTCAATTGGAATGTTAGTTTTTGTCATTTATGAAATTTTTTGTGTGAAATGGTCGTGAATTTTATGAGGGGTATTTTCGTAATTTTGTCAAATTCTGTGAAAATTGGCGAAATGATTTATTTGGTTTCGATTTGTTGTTTTATGTGTTTGAATGGATTTTCCCTAAGCGTAATGTAGGCTCTAGGGTTGTTTTGATGTTAGGGGTATTTTGGTAATTTGGTCATTTTTAGTGATTTTTATCGTGAGACTTCTTTTTGGTCTACAAGATGATGATTTCTATGTTTCTAGGGTCGTATTTTCCTAGCGTAGCATGGTTTCTAAAGTTTTGTCAGTTCGAGATACCTCATCCGGATTTCTGAAACATATCTGGTAACAAAATAAAGCATTGGAATAAACATCCATCATTGGGAACCGTTGCGATCGGGTTGACAAGTTGATTAATCAGGCGAGTGTAAAAATGGGGTGTCTACAGATGCCCCTCTTTGGCAGAGAGTTGAAGCAAACTAGATAATAAATCTATTTTGGTAGATAGTGTGATATTTGAATGCCAAAGCTAGTGATAGTTCATTTTGTAGCCTGATTTAACAATTCGTCAAGACGTTCGGATCCTTGAGGGTAAAACTCTCCCCGAACAAAAGGTTGTCAGGACCTTGAGCGAGAGCTCTCACTAATAGTGTCAGATCCTTGAATTTTAGAAAATTCTCCTTAACTGATGTAACAACTGTGCAAGTGTGTGGACTTAAAATCTGAGATAAATTTCAAAGAATTTAAGTTGGAAATGAGTCAAAACTGAGCATGAAGTTAATATAAATTAAGCATAAACTGAGCATAATTTGAGCATAATTCTGAGAAAATCCTCGACGGTAATTGAGCGTAATTCCGAGAAAACCCTCGGCGGCATCTGAGCATAATTCCGAAAAAATCCTGGGTGGCATCTGAGCATAATTCCAAGAAAACCCTTGGCGGCATTTGAGCATAATTCCGAGAAAGCCCTCGACGGCAACTGAGCATAATTCCAAGAAAACCCTTCGCAGCATCTGAGCATAATTATGAGAAAACCCTCGGCGGCATCTGAGCATAATTCTGAGAAAACCCTTGGCGGCATCTAAGCATAATTCTGAGAAAACCCTCGGTGGCATCTGAGCATAGTTCCGAGAAAACCCTCGCGGCATCTGAGCATAATTCCAAAAAAACCCTTGGCGGCTCTAAGCATTATTCCGAGAAAACCCTCAGCGGTAACTGAGCATAATTCCAAGAAAACCCTCGGTGGCATCTGAGCATAATTCCAAGAAAACCTTTGGCGGCATCTGAACATAATTCCGAGAAAATCTTTTGCGGTAACTGAGCATAATTTCGAGAAAACCCTCAGCGGTAATTGAGCATAGTTCCGAGAAAACCCTCGGCAGCATCTGAGCATAGAAAATCCTCGGCGGCATCTGAGCATAATTTCGAGAAAACCCTCGGTAGCATCTGAGCATAGTTCCGAGAAAACCCTCGACGACATCTGAGCATAATTCCGAGAAAACCCTCGGTAGCATCTGAGCATAGTTCCGAGAAAATCCTCGACGACATCTGAGCATAATTCCAAGAAAACCCTTGGCGGCATCTGACTGAGTAAAACTGAGAATGAAGGAATAAATCTGGGAAAAAACGATTAAATATGAATCTGGAAAAGAAGGCTTGAATCTGGGAATGAATAGATCTGGGACAGAATGAATGCCCTAACTCCTATGTGAGATCCAAAATGCATTTGTTTGAACCTCAAGGTTTTATTCAAAAATTTTATGAATTTAAAACCTGAGTTTTTATTTCTTTTGAACCTCAAAGGTTTTTCAAAAAACTGTTATCAAGATGGTAACCTTAAGTTTGGGGTTCCCATTATCTTTTAGGATTAACATTGCTCAAAAATAAATTGCCCCTAGTTTGACAATAAACATAGCATTGAAAATAATTGGACACATCATGCAAAAAAAATGCCCCTAGTATAAAGGGGAAAAGTTACATATTTAGAGGAAAAAAAATGCCCCTTGTATGAAGGTTTGAAATATTTGATTACCACAAGCGCAATAAAGATTCAACTTTTGATTTTGATTAATTTTATTGAAGGTTTTGAGTCAGGCTCAAGATAACAAAATTATTTCCTTTTGAGACTCATCATAGAATTCACTCTTCTCTCCCTTGGTTCGTTTGGGGAAGTAAACATTTTCAGATCGATTGTAGACAATATACTTGTGACTTCTGAGTCTGTACTTAGTTTAAGCTAAGTATTGAACTTGATTATTCGGATTTCTAATGTTTCAGTTCGGACCGCTCTCAACTTGGGATTTTCTTCTATTTTTCTTTGTTGCCTAAATCGCCTTTTCAGGTTTTCAATCCAGCGAGCTTGCTCTAGCTTTTGCTTAGATCGCCGTTTCAGGTTTTCGATCTAGCGAGCTCTTTCTTTTTTCTTGGCTCTGATTGTTGTCAAAATTGTCCTTTAAGATTTTCAACCTTGCGAGCTTGCCTTAATTTTTGCCTAAGTCGCCTTTTTCGGATTTTCAACTTAGTAGGCTTTGTCATTTTTTTATCTTTTTCTTCTCCTCTGAACTTCTAGAATTACTGTCTGATCATGCTTTGCTACCCTCCTTGACCTTTTCACACGGTACTTAGGAGGACTTTTATAGGTAGGCTTGGGACTAGGCATAAAATGAAAGGGATTTTGAGGCTCAAAAACCCAAATGCCCCTTGTGTGGCATTTCATTTAAAAATTTTCTTGAATTTTCTTCCCCATTTTGGATGATATTTTTTTTTTCTTTTGAATTTTTTTCTTTTTAGATTTTTTTTGTCGGAGAATCTATTTTTTTATTTTGATGTGGTCAGGCCTGAAGTAACTTCTCAGGTTGCCTACGTACTTTAGAATTTTGGGATCAGACCAAGACGTAATTCGAATTTTTCCTCCCCTAGGTTAGGTGATCGAGTTGAGAAAGAAGAAGGCATAATTTTTCTCTTTTTGAACAGGCTGCAAAGGGGTTGAGAAAGGAAATGATGAAACTAGGTAGTAGGAAAAATTGATTCAGCCAAAAATGGCCTCCTTAAATGTAGTACCGTTTGATTTGGTCAAGGTTGGTTGGATCTGGTAACTCGATTCCATCATGATCTTGAAGCTTGACAGCTTTTCTTGGTAATATTTCCTTGATGATGAACGGACCTCCCCAATTTGGTTTGAACTTCCCTCTAGGGTCAAAGATAGGAGTCCGATTCTCTTTGAGTACTAAATCTCCGACTTGTAACTGACGAGCCTTGATCTTTTTATCAAATGCATGGGCGACTCTTCTTTGATAAGCTTGCATGTAATACAAAGCTCTCAGTCATTTTTCTTCGATCAAATTCAAGTCTTCATACCGCTGGCGAACCCAATCTGTTTCTGACAACTAACTTTCCAACAAGACCCTGAGAGATGGAATTTCCATTTCAACTGGTAAGACCGCTTCCATACCATACACTAAGGAGTAGGGAGTAGCTCCAGTAGAGGATCGAATTGAAGTTCGATATGCCAATAGTGCAAATGACAGTTTTTAGACCAATCTCGATGTGATTGATACATTTTTCTGATGATAGTCTTAAGATTTTTATTAGCTGCTTCGACTGCTCCATTAGTCTGAGGATGATAAGGAGATGATTTGTGGTGTGAGATTTTGAACTTTGAACACAAAGTAATAACCTCAGCTTTGAAATGTGACCTGTTATCAGAAATCAGTTCCGAAGGTACCCCGTACCGACTGATGATGTTCGTTTGGATAAACTTTGTAACTCGAGACGCAGTGAGGACAGCATGAGAGGCAGCTTCAACCCACTTAGTAAAATAATTGATTGCAACTAAAATGTATTCATGCCCGTTTAATGCTTTAGGCGATATTTTACCAATAATGTCAATTCCCCAAACTGAGAATGGCCATGATGACGTCAGACCAATTAATCGAGAAGGTGGCACATGTACGAGTTTTGCATGTATTTGGCATTTGTGGCAGGTCTTGACCATGTCATGACAATCTGTTTCCATCGTAGGCCAGTAGTACCCTTGTCTCATAATTTTCTTAACTAACATTTTCCCACTCATGTGAGGGCCGCATTCTCCTGAATGTAGTTCAACCATTATCTGTTCAGTTTGATCTTCATCGACGCACGACAAATGAATCCCATTATAATACCTTTTGTATAAACTTCCTGCGGACAGGATGAATTGAGATGCTAATCTTAGTAAGGCTTGTCGATCCTTTCTCAATGCATCTTCTGGGAATTCTTATTTTTTCAACACCTTTTCAATGTCTGTGTACTACGGCTTTCCATCAGGTAGTCGGGTAGCAATGTTGATCTGGTAACAATATGCAGGTTTATCTTTGACTTCGACAGTAATCGGCCTTAATTCCATGCTAGGGGGCAAATAGACAATTGAAGATAGAGTGGCTAACGAGTCAGCAAATCTATTATCTTCCCTTGACACGTGTTGGAACAGAATAACTTTAAACTTACTCACTAGATTTAACAAATACTCATGATAAGATTTTAACTTTTCGTCCCTAGTCTTCCATTCTTCCAATGACTGGTGTATGACCAAGGCTGAATCATCAAAAACTTTGATTTTTGTAATGCCTAGGTTCAAAACAGCTTCAAGTCCAGCGATACATGCCTCATATTCGGCTGTATTATTGGTGTTAGAGAAGACTAACTGAAAGTGCCCTCGATCCGCGGAGTGCGCAGATCTACTTTTGACCCTTGAGGTTTGGGAGTCGCCACCTAGTTATTACTGTCTAGGAACCAAACTGACTCTAAAACGGATAAAAAACTAATCTACTACAGAAAAACTGAATCCGGGGATCACATTACGGGGTTGGAAGGTGTTAGGCACCAACCCCGCCTGGCCAATGCCGGTTTCTACTTATCCCAAATAAGACTACATTGCTAACGGTAAAACCTAGATAAAAAAATAATAGAAATGTTACCTTTGATGCGTAAAGGTTCTATTCCCTCAGATCTAATGAAATTGCTCATTTTACCGTACTCTTTGCTTAGTTCTGTCTCTGTATCTGATTTTCGATCTCTGAAACAAGGTATCTCCTTCTTGGATCTGAATTCTTTGAACTTGTTATGGATTTTGGGGTGTTTTTGAAAAGCTTCTTGGTGTTTTTCAGGCTAAAATCGAAGCATGAGTGTTAGGTAAGGAGTTGGGGCTCCAAAATTAGGGTTTTAGAGAGGTTGTGGAGGCTTCTTCACCTATTTTTTCTAGGGTTTTTTCTTTGATCCGAAAATAGGGTGTGGAGACTCCTATTTATAAAGTTTTTTAGAAGAATTAGGGTTTGATTAGGGTTTCTTTTAGGGTTTTGACTTTAATCTTATGAGATTGACTTAGTCTTTAGGGTTTTAATTTAGGATTTTGACTTTAATCTTATGAGATTGACTTGATTAGTTTAGATTAGGGTTTTTATTTAGAATTTTGACTTTAGTCTTATGAGGTTGACTTAATTAGTTTAGATTAGGGTTTTGACTTTAGTCTTACGAGATTGACTTTAGTATTTCTTGATTGACTCTTAATATCTTGACTTTAGCCTTACTTGATTGACTTTAAGATTGACTTTAGTCTTACTTGATTGACTTTAGTCTTACTTGATTGGCTTTAATTTTTGGAGAACCCTCTTTTATTATATCTTTAATTCTTTGGGCCCCCAGATGAAGGGGTCTTTGAATAAATATCCTGACAACCATCAACAATTTTGCCTGAAAGCCTGATTGATTGATTTTTTTGTTAAAATTTTTAAATTAATTTTATTAATGGTATGGCATTGTCGATCATTTCTTGAGTAGTTGGATAGATAGCATGGATAATGATGAGAGGGCTCAATGGTGTTTGAATAAGTTGGGATTCACTATTTCTTTGCCTAAGGTCCCATTGCAATAGGACTTGATTGAGGCAATGCTGGGGTATTGGATCCCCGAGCTCAATCTTTTTCGATTTGGGAAGCATGAAATGACTCCCACCATTGAGGAATTTGAAGGGTTATTGGGGGTTGAAATATCGGGCGCGGTTGTAATTCCCCCTCTTGCGTGATGGATATCGAAGCGAGACTTCCGACTTCTTGGGGATAAATCGTAAATTTTTGAAGATTCCGGATGGTGGATCAGTTTTGAAGGCAATGTCCAAATCTTTCTTGATTGAGCACCTTACGGATCCCTCGAAGTCGTTGATTCATTTTAATGCTCTCACTTTGATGGTGGTGAGTCAACTCTTGTTTCCGGGAGACGGAGATATCATAGATCTTTCTCTTATTCATATGATTCAAAAAGCCCAGGAGGGACGCAAGTTGGCCCCAATGCTTTTGAGCGAGATGTTCCAATCTCTTACAGCTTCTTCGTCCGGTCGTGATCGAGTTTTCCGAGGATGTGCTCCACTCCTGTTATTGTAGCTGTAGACACCTCATTTTTGCATCCGCCTGATTAATCAAGTCGTCAACCCGATCGCAAAGGTTCCCAATGATGGATGTCTATTCCAAGGCTTTATTTTGTTACTAGATATGTTTTAGAAATCCGGATGAGGTATCTCGAACTGACAAAACTTAGAAACCACGCTACGCTAGGAAAATACGACCCTAGAAACATAGAAATCATCATCTTGCAAACCAAAAAGAAGCTTCACGACAAAAATCACTAAAAATGATTAAATTACCAAAATACCCCTAACCTCAAAACAACCTTAAAGCCTACATTACGCTTAGGAAAATCCGTTCAAACACATAAAACAACAAATCGAAACCAAGTAAACCACTTCGCCAATTTTCACAAAATTTGACAAAATTACGAAAATACCCCTCATAAAGTTCACGATCATTTCATACAAAAAACTTCATAAATGACAAAAACCAACATTCCCATTGAATTTCTTACGAAAAACTGATTCCAAAACATCCTGGAACATTGAGAAACGACTTAAAACGTAAAAAATCCTCTCCGAGGGCAAAACGGTAATTTCACAATTTTCATAATTAAAAAATTCGAAATTAATAAATAAAACATTAAATAATTAAAGTGAAACATTAATGAAATTAATTTAAAAAGTTGAACCTAAAAAATCGATTAATTGGACTCTCAGGCAAAATTGTTGAGGGTTCGTGGGATATTTCTTTAAGGACCCCTCCATTTGGGGGTCCAAAGAATTAAAGATATAATATAAGGGGGTTCTCCAAAAATTAAAAGTAAATCAAGCAAGACTGAAGTCAAGGTATTAAAGTCAATCAAGTGAGACTGAAGTCAAAATTAAAGTCAATCAAGCAAGACTAAGTCAAGGTACTAATCGAGTCAATCTCATAAGACTAAGGTCAAAACCCTAAATCAACCCTAATCTAAATTAATCAAGTCAATCTCATAAGACTAAGGTCAAAACCCTAAATCCAAACCCTAATCTAAATTAATCAAGTCAATCTCATAAGACTAAGGTCAAAACCCTAAATCCAAACCCTAATCTAAAACTAATCAAGTCAATCTCATAAGACTAAAGTCAAAACCCTAAAACCCTAAAGACTAAGTCAAAACCCTAATTGAAACCCTAAAAGAACCCTAATCAACCCTAATGCTTCTAAAAACTTTATAAATAGGAGCCTCCACACCCTATTTTCGTATCAAAGAAAAAACCCTAGAAAAAGTAGGTGAAGAAGCCTCCACAACCCCTCCAAAACCCTAATTTTGGAGCCCCAACTCTTTCCCTAACACCCCTACTCCTATTTTAGCCTAAAAAACACCCAAAAACCTTCCAAAAACATCTCAAAAATCCACCACAAATTCAAAGCATTCAGATCCAAGAAGGAGACACCTTGCCTCGGAGATCAGAAATCAGATCTGGAGACAAAACGAAGCAAGGAGTACGGTGCAAGGAATTGTTTTTCAGATCTGAGGGAATAGTGCTTTTGCAGATCGAAGGTAAGGTTTTTTTTATTATTTTTTTAATCTAGGTTTTATCATTAGCAATGTAGATCTATTTGGGATAAGTAGAGACCGGCATTGGCCGGGCGGGGTTGGTGCCTAACACCTTCCAACCCCGTAACATGATCCCCGGATTCAGATTTCTATAGTAGATTAGTTCTTTTCATCCATTGTAGGGTCAATTTGGTTCCTAGACCACAATAACTAGGTGGCGACTCCCAAACCTCAAGGGTCAAAAGCGGATCCGCGCACCCCGCGGATCGAGGGCGCTTTCAGTGGCGACTCTGCTGGGGACATTGAGGATTAAACTTGAAAAGCCCCGAGTATGGGATACGTCGCTAGTAGGACCTTTTTATTTGATTTTTAGTTAGTTGATTATTTGTTTATTGTGTTTTTATTTATTTATGTTTTTCTCTATTCTTTTGGCTTAATTATAGATCATGTGATTCAATTTTGAATATCCTAATCCGGTATATTTTTTTTTATGGTTTAATCGAAAGTCATTCGGAATGACCCTAGATAATGCGAGATTTCGAAGGAATAATTTTATTGTGGATGAGATAATGATTTTTGGACCATGATTTTTTTTACACATATAAGTATATTTCGATTGAAAATTTGGGTGTGTGCTTGATTTACATTTGACCATTTTCTTAAAATAAAAATAAAAAAAGATTTGTTTTTTTAAATTATTTGTTTTTTTTTTTCGCTTATTACGTAGGTATTCGATCTCTTTTAGTAGGCGAGACATGCTGTCCATTGACAGCATATAGAATTTCAAAGAGAGAAAGAAACAAAAACAAAAAAAACAAAAAAAACAAAAAAAACAAAAAAAAAAAAAAATATGCCGGCAGAAACTTTCGTTGGTGTGTGCTTAGTATAAACCAATGTTTTTGGGGTGCTGTTAGTAGAAAGCTTTTAATTATTTCTGTTTCACCCCTTTTAAATAATTTTGTTTTAAAAAGGATCCATCTTCTTCCCCAGCTGGTTCTGTCGACCTCAACGAAGAGAGATCGACTCCTCAAGGGTTCGAACTCATTTTTTTCGGTTTGTGAAGCTCGAACGGTCCAAAGCGTGGACGTTTGAGTTTGTTTTCGACCTCACACCTTTTTTTTAATCGGTTTTCAACCATGTCCGTCGTGTTCCCAACAGACCCGATCGGTTGGTTCACTCAACCCAGCTGAACTTCACTTCCGTTTTCTCGGTTTTCAGCCATGTTCTTCGCATTTTCAACAAAAACCGATCGGCCTACTCTCTCTATCCAGTTGAACCCTCTATTCTAAACGATTTTCAGTTGCGTTCAGTGTGTCTTCAACAAAATCTGATCGGCTTTTTCCTTCAATCCGGTCGAGCCTCTTATTCTAATCGGTTTTAAGGCTGTTGGCTGTTAACACTCGAAGAAACTTCTGATTCATCTGAATTGGAGGTGCGAAATCAGAAATCGTTGAACCTAATCTTGAAGGTTTATTTTTGTGAGCATCCATGCCTCTTGTGGCTGTTATAGAAATGCAGATTTTTGCCAATTCGGATCGGCAAGAAACCTTAGGAAATGGCCAGATTTTGCAAAGTCTGCCATTATTTCCAAAGCTCTTCTTGCAGGTTCGATTTGTCTGCAAATTTGTTCCATAAAATGGTAGAATTTGATGGCTTTGTGGATCAAGGAATTGGAGGAAGAACAGAACCATATGTATTTGTTTTTTGGTTAAGATCATCGAGTAAGGGCTGCGTTCAAAGGCAATTTTTAATTGAACCATTACATACCGTTTTGAACTCCAATGAGTGCCATTTTTAAGCAAATCCTTCCATACTATTTTGAACTTGAGAATGTGTTTTAAAAAAAAAAAAGGGGTTCAGCAATATGGTGCAAGAAAAGACTCATGCGTTGACAATGATCGGAGTGAGTTGGTTTTAAAAAAGGGGAAAATCGAATAAATCGTTGGTGTTGGCAACAACCTAAATATTTTTAGTACTTTTTGTTGAGGAGTTTTAGAAATTATTGGTAACAACCTATTGTTTATTTACAATACACCAATCTAAATGTAAACAATTCTTTGCCTTTAAAGATAATTGGCGTGTTGTAAATAAATATTGGGTATAGTAATAATGTCTCGAAATGTTATCCCAAACGATGAAATAGAGAGTGATTTTGTTTCCTTTGTGAATTGTTATTGACTCACCAATTGTTCTAAGGCCACCTTAATGATGTACGTGGAAATTGGGGTGACGCTAGTAAAAGTTGGTTTGTCAACAACAATCCACTCATTGGTTAGTTTTTTTTTGCTTAGGATTTTGTTTTTGTTTTATTTTAAAAAAAAAGAGGCATTTGATTTTAAAATCTCCATCTTAATATATATCCTCAAGTCATTATGCTTTGAAATTCTGAATTATTTTGGGCTATCCGAAATAACCCTTGATTGAAATACATAAAGAAGTAGTGCCGGATTAAATATTTGATTCTAACATGGATATGTGTGCTTGATATACTTAACGTGCTTATGCGATTGGAATGGTGTTGATCTTGATTGAATATTCACATGATTCGAATGTTTTTTTTATATTCATGTAATCCAATGTATGATTGGTTTGATTGAGCCCATGGGTCCATTTGTTTGGAAAAGGCCCCGGGCACACCCCACCCTGTTTTGCACACACCACATGCACGTTTACCGCTTTACTCACTTACACATCCCATTTAGCCAACGTGGCACTAGTGCGTGGCCCGGTCTCTTCGGAGATGCGACGTCATTCATGAAACCCACAACTCCAGTCACGTACCTTAGGGTATATCAAACTGGGGGTATCAATACCGTCTGATCAGGTGATTCTGAGAGATATATTGATGCACCCAGGCTGAAGCGACCTGAGCCTTTGACCTATTGTAAGCCACACAGTCACATGTCCTGATTGCCAACGTAGTACTAGTACGTGGTCGGTCCCCTCGTGGGATGCCAAACCATTTATGAAAGCTACAACTCTTGACTCGTACCCGTAGGTAAAAAGATAGTCTAAGTATATCAATTGCACTTCTTGGTCAAAACCGGTGCCTAAACAAGATCTTGCCCCGCTGTACCCTACTGTACGAGGGGGATAGACTACGTCTATTCTAGACGAGAGGTATTTAAGTGGGCCCTTGCTCAGCATTGTGCGCCACCTCTCAACTGGAGATCAAACTGACTGTTTTTGGCTTCAGAGAAGTGAATTGAGATTTTAGATTATCACCTATACGGTATATCAAAGTCACCACGTATCGAAAGGTATATAGGTGTGCTTGGGCAAGGGTGGCCAGATAAAAATGCATTGCACGTAGTAAGCTTAGAGTCTAGAAACCTTCCCAGTAGGTCACGACTCGAACTTATCGTAGGTGTTCCCCGGGTTGTTCATTGAATGGAATCTTATGAGACTTTGTGATTGATATGAATGTATGTGAATGATGAGATCAGAATGCATGTGAATGATGAAATGGATGTATGTGAATGATGAGATCAGAGTGTATGATTGTCCTCAAGGATAAAAAATGTTATTTTTGAAAATCAAAATGGGTGCACACCGACCCAATAAAAAATCCATCTCTTGCAAATGACCCAGCCCAACTCGATTCAACAATCCTGATGGACCGGGCCATTTAAATCGAAATAGAAATCAAATTTTCAAAGAAGAAAATAGTTTACAAAGGGAAAATATTTTCCAGAAAAAAATATTTTCCAAAAGAAGTATTTTCCAAAAAAATATTATTCTCTAAAAAAAAATGTTTTCTAAGAAAAAACGTTTTCCAAAAAAATATTTTCCAAGAGAAGATACTTTCCAAATAAAAAACTATTTTCCAGAGAAAAAAATATTTTCCAGAAGAAATGTTTTTCCAAAAGAAAAGAAAAAGAAGGAAAAATAATTTGCAAAAGATCTATTTTTGCATGAAAAGTTTTTATGGACCTTGGAAAACTACCAAAAAATGTTGCAAAAAAAAATCAGATTTGTGAAATAAAAACATTATTTTCCAATATTTTTCAAGAGTGCAACATAATTATTTTTCTTCTGAATAATCATTGAATGGATGAATTTTTTAATGGATTGGTGCACAAAATTCAATAAAATCTCAGGGTTCATTTAAAATGTTATCAAGGGGGTGACACTAAAATTGGTTGAATTCACCTTCAAAGAGGTTTAAGGGTTATCATTGTATCTAAGCTCAATCGTCTATCGTCTAGCTAGGGCTGTAAATCCGGTCAGTTAGAGTAAACGTCAATATCAAATCAACAGTCAGAAATGACCTCAAAATTTCTCAACATCGTCGAGTTGTTCTTTGAAGATCATAGTGCTTCAATCCTACCGGTTATAAGCAATATCTCAGTCCTCAGTTCTAATCAAGCTCGTTTTGGGTAGTCTTGAGTTTTCATGGGTCATTTGGGTTAGCTCGAGTCTTTTTTTCTAGTAAGGTCATGTCTTCCTTAGATTGAGCCTACTCTTTCTTATTGATTCAAGTTAGTTCGTCGAGTTTATAGAGGTGTCTGTCGCCCATTCTGAATTGATCGTACAAAAGAAATTTTTAAATATCTCGAGCGCATTAACGAATTAACTAATATCTAGATTCAAAGACAAGAAGATAAGAGTCGGGCTCAAGAAAGCAAAGGTCATTGACCTCGGAACAGAAATAAATTCCTAAAGAGATTCAAATAGAAACCATCTTATCTCTAGAGGAACACAAGGGGATAATGAATTTTTTCAGAAATTTCAAAAGACTTGTTCGTGTGATCATATGAGGGTATGTTAGGTACAAGCTTGAGTGTTGTTCAACATGGACTAGATACTCGTCTATATCAATGGAATCAAAGAAGATGTTATAAAATGTACTAGTGCTATCCTCACTACATCTTGAGTTGCAAATCACATATTATCAATCGATATGGGGATACCTTTTGAATTGATTTCTGATAATGGGTCGTGCTTCGAAGCATAAATCATTACTCTGTGATCAAAGTTGAAGATCCGGCATCACACATTATCTCTCTACCGTCCTCAGATTAATGAAAAGGTTGAAGCAGCTAGTAAAAAATCTCAAAATAATCATCAAGACAATGCGTCAATCACACCAGGATTAGTTAGAGAAGTTACCATTCACACTAGGGGCACATCATACTTCAATACAGTCTTCCACTGGAGCTATTCCCTACTTTCTAGTGTATGATATGGAAATAATCTTACCAGTTGAAATGTGAATTCCGTCTCTCAAGGTCTTGTTGGAAAATCATTTGTTAGAAACAGATTGGGTTCGTCAACAGTATGAAGAATTAAACTTGATCGAAGAAAACGAGTTAAAGCCCTGTACCACGTGCAAGCTTATCTAAGAAGAGTCACCCGTGCATTTGACAAAAAGTTCAAAGCTCATCATTTACAAGTCAAAGATTTAACTATCAGACTTCAAAGAAAATTGAACACTCCTCCTCGATTATAGGAGAAAGTCTAAATTGGAAAAATTCATTCATTAAGGAAATACTGTCTGGAAAAGTCGTCAGACTTCAAGATCATGATGGAGGTGAACTACCAGAACCAACCAACATTGACCAAATCAAACGGTACTACATTTAAGGAGGCCATCTTTGACCGAATCAATTCTCCTGTAACCCAGTTCAATATATCCTTTCTCAACCCCTTTGCAACCTTTTTCAAAAAGAAAAATTATGCCTTGTATTTCTTAGCCCGATCACCTAACCTAGGGGAGGAAAGTTTCGAACTACGTTTTGGTCTGATCCCAAAATTCTGGGGTACGTAGGCAACCTGAGAAGTTACTTCAGGCCTGACCACATCAATAAAAAAAATCTATTTCCCCACATAATAAGAAATGAAAAAATTCAAAAGAAAAAGAAATCCAAAATGGGGAAGAAAATTTAAGGAAAAAGAAAACAATTGAAAAGGAAATGCCACACAAGGGGAATTTGGGTTTTTGAGCCTCAAAATCCCTTTCTTTTTATACCCAGTCCCAAGCCTACCCATGAAAGTCCTCCTAAGTACCGTGCGAGAAGTCAAGGAAGATAGCAAAGTATGATCAGACAGCAACTCCAGAAGTGCAGAGGAGAAAAAGAAGATAAAAAAAATGATGAAGCCTGCTAAGTTGAAAATCCGAAAAGGACGACTTAGGCAAAAATTAAGGCAAGCTCGCAATGTTGAAAATCTGAAAGGACAACTTTGGCAACAATCAGAGCAAAAAAAAAAATAAATAAAAAAAACTTGCTAGATTGAAAACCTAAAAAGGCAATCTAGGCAAAAGTTAGAGCAAGCTCCCTAGATTGAAAACCTGAAAAGGCGATCTAGGCAAAAGTTAGAGCAACAAAGAAAAACAGAAGAAAATCCCAAGCTGAGAGCGGTCTTAGCTAAAACATCAGAAGTCCGAATAATCAAGTTCAGTACTTAGCTTAAACCCGGCATAGACTCAGAAGCCACAAGTATCTTGTCCACGATCGATCTGAAAATGTTTTGCTTCCCCAAGTGAACCAAGGGGGATAAGGGTGAATTCTATGATGAAACTCGAAAGGAAATAATTTTGTACTCTTGAGCCTGACTCAAAACCTCCAATAAAATTAATCAAAATTAAAAGATGAGTCTTTATTGCGCTTGTGGTAATCAATTATTTCAAACCTTCATACAAGGGGCATTTTCTTTCTTCTTTAATGTAACTTTTCCCCCTTATACTGGGGCATTTTTTTTATTTTTGCATGATGTGTTCAATTATCTTCAATGCCAAGTACATTGTCAAACTAGGGGCATTTTGTCTTCGAGCAATGTTAATCCTAAAAAAATAATGAGAACCCCAAATTTAAGGTAACCTCTTGATAACAGTTTTTCAAAAAACTCTTGAGGTTTGAAAGAAATAAAAATTCAGGTTTTAAAACTTTTTGATAAATCCTTGAGGTTCAAACAAAAGCATTTCGGATCTCACATAGGAGATATAACATTCTTTCAGTCTCTAGATTCTTTTCCAGATTCAATCATTCTTGAATCAATCATTTCTCTTCCAGATTCATTATCTTCCAGATTTATTCGTTCTCCGGTTCGTTCTAATCAGTTTTCTTTCTTCCCAAAATTTATTCATTCCTCTACCAGTTTTGCTCAGTTGCCACCAAGGGTTATCTTGGATTTTGCTCAGTTGCCGCCAAGGGTTATCTTGGATTTTACTCAGTCTCCGCCAAGGGTTATCTTGGATTTTGCTCAGTCTCCGCCAAGGGTTATCTTGGATTTTGCTCAGTCTCCGCTAAGGGTTATCTTGGATTTTGTTTAGTCTCCGCCAAGGGTTATCTTGGATTTTGCTCAGTCTCCGCCGAGGGTTTTCTCGGAACTATGCTCAGTTACCGCCAAGGGTTTTTCTCGGAACTATGCTCAGATACCGCCAAGGGTTTTCTTGGAACTATGCTCAGATACCATACCGCCAAGGGTTTTTCTCGGAACTATGCTCAGATACCGCCAAGGGTTTTCTTGGAATTATGCTCAGATACTGCCAAGGGTTTTCTTGGAATTATGCTCAGATGCCGCCGAGGGTTTTCTCGGAACTATGCTCAGATACCGCCAAGGGTTTTCTTGGAATTATGCTCAGATACCGCCAAGGGTTTTCTTGGAATTATGCTCAGATGCCACCGAGGGTTTTCTCGGAACTATGCTCAGATACCGCCAAGGGTTTTCTTGGAATTATGCTCAGATGCCGCCGAGGGTTTTCTCGGAACTATGCGCAGATACCGCCAAGGGTTTTCTTGGAATTATGCTCAGATACCGCCAAGGGTTTTCTTGGAATTATGCTTAGATGCCACCGAGGGTTTTCTCGGAACTATGCTCAGATGCCGCCAAGGGTTTTCTTGGAATTATGCTCAGATACCGCCAAGGGTTTTCTTGGAATTATGCTCAGATGCCACCGAGGGTTTTCTCGGAACTATGCTCAGATACCGCCAAGGGTTTTCTTGGAATTATGCTCAGATGCCGCCGAGGGTTTTCTCGGAACTATGCGCAGATACCGCCAAGGTTTTCTTAGAATATGCTCAGATACCGCCAAGGGTTTTCTTGGAATTATGCTTAGATGCCACCGAGGGTTTTCTCGGAACTATGCTCAGATGCCGCCAAGGGTTTTCTTGGAATTATGCTCAGATGCCGCCGAGGGTTTTCTCGGAACTATGCTCAGACGCCGCCAAGGGTTTTCTTGGAATTATGCTCAGATGCCGCCGAGGGTTTTCTCGGAACTATGCTCGGATGCCACCGATGGCTTTCTCGGAACTATTCTCAGATACCGCCAAGGGTTTTCTTGGAATTATGCTCAGTTTATATTTACTTCATGCTCAGATTTGACTCATTTCCAACTCAAACTCTTTGAAATCTATCTCAGATTTTGAGCCCACACACTTGCACAGTTGTTATATCAGTCAAGGAGAATTTTTTTTAAAATTCAAGGATCTGACACTGCCAGTGAGAGCTCGCGCTCAAGGACCTGACATTTTTCTAGTTCGGGGAGAGTTTCATGCTCAATGATCCGAATACCCCGACGAATTGTTAAATCATGCTGCAAAATGAACTGTCACTAGCTTTGGCATTCGGATATCGCACTAATCTACCAAGATAGATTTGCTATCTAGTTAGCTTCAACCCTCTGCCAAAGAGGGGCATCTGTAGACACCTCATTTTTGCATCCGCCTGATTAATCAAGTCGTCAACCCGATCGCAAAGGTTCCCAATGATGGATGTCTATTCCAATACTTTATTTTGTTACCAGATATCTTTTAGAAATCCGGATGAGGTATCTCGAACTGACAAAACTTAGAAACCACGCTACGCTAGAAAAATACGACCCCAGAAACATAGAAATCATCATCTTGCAAACCAAAAAGAAGCTTCACGATAAAAATCACTAAAAATGATTAAATTACCAAAATACCCCTAACCTTAAAACAACCTTAGAGCCTACATTACGCTTAGGAAAATCCGTTCAAACACATAAAACAACAAATCGAAACCAAGTAAACCACTTCGCCAATTTTCACAAAATTTGACAAAATTACGAAAATACCCCTCATAAAGTTCACGATCATTTCATACAAAAAACTTCATAAATGACAAAAACCAACATTCCCATTGAATTCCTTACGAAAAACTGATTCCAAAACATCCTGGAACATTGAGAAACGACTTAAAACGTAAAAAATCCTCTCCGAGGGCAAAACGGTAATTTCACAATTTTCATAATTAAAAAATTCGAAATTAATAAATAAAACATTAAATAATTAAAGTGAAACATTAATGAAATTAATTTAAAAAGTTGAACCTAAAAAATCGATTAATTGGACTCTCAGGCAAAATTGTTGAGGGTTCGTGGGATATTTCTTTAAGGACCCCTCCATTTGGGGGTCCAAAGAATTAAAGATATAATATAAGGGGGTTCTCCAAAAATTAAAAGTAAATCAAGAAAGACTGAAGTCAAGGTATTAAAGTCAATCAAGTGAGACTGAAGTCAAAATTAAAGTCAATCAAGCAAGACTGAAGTCAAGGTACTAATCGAGTCAATCTCATAAGACTAAGGTCAAAACCCTAAATCAAAACCCTAATCTAAATTAATCAAGTCAATCTCATAAGACTAAGGTCAAAACCCTAAATCCAAACCCTAATCTAAAACTAATCAAGTCATCTCATAAGACTAAAGTCAAAACCCTAAAACCCTAAAGACTAAGGTGCTGTTTGTTAAACTGAAAAAAATAAGCGCTGAAAAAAATAAGTGTTAAAACTTATAAGCGCTGAATTTAAGTGTTGAAAAAGTCGTTTGTTTAGATATCAGAATAGTGCTGAATTCATTAAAATTAAGCGCTGAATTTGCAGAATCATGTTTGTTACATATTGCTGAAAACTGGTAAATTGTCTATTTTACCCTTACAATCATAGTATATATTGTTTGCATGTTTCGAATGCCCATTTCTTATCAAACATAATAAAATATATTATTTTTTTATAAAATTAAAATGCAATTCATTTTTAAATAAAAAAATAATACTTTTCAATTTCTAAATAATAATTTATATTTATAAAATCCCAAAATTTTCAAATTAAAAATAAAAATGTCATACAAGTCACCAAAATTTAAAATCAACACATCCATTAAAATTTTGAGATCAACATTGTCACATAATCCATTAAACTTGAAATACAACATTGTCATACTCAATAAAATAACATCATTTCATATATTTGCACTACTAAGATGATTTGCAATCTGATCTTGTAAGGTAATCATAAATGTTTGTTCAGATTGTTCAAATAACTCTTCCACGCCAAGATGAGTATATCCACCATTAGTTACTTCGAGAAGAATATCTTCATCATCGTATTGATGAAAAAACTCATCAATTATTGAAATTTTACGAAGAAAATTGTGAATTGCCATGCATGCAATCACTATATTTCTCTGAGTAGGAAATGAGTATGGTGCCATCCTTTTTAAAATTGGGAACCGCGCCTTTAAAACTCCGAAAGCCCTCTCAATTACATTCTCAATCTGGCATGTGCATGGTTGAATATTTCCTCCTTACATCTAGGACGTTCACGACGAAAATCAGATAACCAATAACGCATATTACGATATGGTGCCATAAAACCTCGTGTATGCGTGTAAGCAGCATCAACCAAATAATATTTATCTACATCAAAATAAATACATCGTTAAATTATAAATATATTTAAGTACTATATTTATTACTAATAAAACTATATAAAATACTAATAATACCAGATGGAGGTATTGGAAATCTGTTTGTAGGATCACGGATAGTCTCCATTAAAACTCTTGAATCATGTGCCACTCCTTCCCATCCAGCTTGCACGTATGTAAATATCATATCAAAGTTACAAATAACCATTACATTTTGATAGCATTCAGACCTTCCCCTTCCCCTGTAAGGAATTTGTCTATCCGATAGAATGCAAGCATGGATGAGTGTTCCATCAAGAGCACCAAAAGCACCCTTGTTAATTAATTAAAAAAATACATTACTACTAGAAAAAAATAAACATAAATAAAAATTATCATAGGTAGAAATTTAGATACCTTAAATATTTGTCTAAGATGTCGATGAGTTTGAATTTCTTCCATTGGTTGATCGAAAGATGGTGATATGATCATTTCTTTGGAAAAGTACAACATAGCAACTAGAACCTTATGGAAATACTTGTGGATTGTTTGCAATGAATGTTGAAATCGATTTTTTATTAGTCGATACCGACAATTATGACCCACTGTCATAAGAAACATTGCAATCATCTCCGGTATTTTCACATGTCTACTATCCACAAGCCATCCTCGTTCTTGAAATAAACGACAAAGGTTAACGAATGACTCTTTTTCCATTCTTAACAACTCGTAACAATTTGATGAAGGACCATTTAAGAGTTCATCCACAAATTGTTCACCCGTAAGTGTTGATACATTGACTGCATCTCGAGTGATAGATTGTCGTCTGATACGTTCCAATATGAACTTTAATATTAATATTATTAGAAGCTTCCGTTGTTGTGGCGTCATATTCACTGTTGCATAAATAATTTGTATACATAAAAAAAATACGATAAACAAACATTTCATAATCAAATATCCATTCAAAATAAGAGTGTTCCAACATTCAAATCTAAATAAATTCATTCAAAATAAAAGTGTTCCAACATTAAAATCCAATGACACCCATTCAAAATAAGTACTCCAACATGTCATAAACACGAAACAAACAAAATATTCCATCAAAAACAAAAAACTTCATAAAATTACCACTAAGATCTAACATCTAAAAGCCTATGATAAGTTAATAGCATTAAGCCAAGACAATCGTAGTGTTGGATCTGCCAATTCCATCCAAATTGTCCGATACTCTTTTCCCTTAGCAAATGCATTAAGCGCAATATTGTAAAGGTATCCTCCTTTCTCCACCATCGTCATTTCATTCAAAGATTTCATACAATCTTGTATCGAGGGTCCATTGTCTGTATCTTTCACAAGAACATCGATAAGTGCTTGAATATTATCTTGAAGATCATCTTTATCATTCTTTTTACGACATTTTTTTTGATGATGAAGTATCCACGTTTTCTGAAGGAGTTGATACATTAGGAACACTCTGTCCTAAAGATTCATCTTCCAAATGTTGTGATTCAAACTCATCAAAATTTTGTGATTCCTCTCCAACTTGAGATGATACATCAACGGGCAACCCTTCTCTATGTGGACCCCATCCATTATCTCCCGTGGCCATTGTGCATTCAAATAATGTACATAACTCACGTGCAAACATCAATGGCTTATGACGATATTTTTTTGCTTCCGGATATTTCTGAGACACATTAAAATCATATTAAAAGTGAGTCCACTTATAATATTCTCAAGATTTATAAATATATAATAAAAGTATAGGTTTAGACATGCCTTCAAGTAGTCATCCCATCGTTCATCAGTCTAATGAATGGTATTTGTTTCTCCATTGTATCCATGACCCGTGCAAGTTGTAAGCCGCATCCAAATTCCATATTGCTTCTTTTGATAATCCCATTGATTTTTTAATTGTCTTTGCTTAAAAGTAGTCAAAAATTTCTTGTTCATTTCAACTATAATTCTATTCCATGACTGGGATTTTAGAGTCCCCCCCGATCTTCCTTCACGATTAACTTCTTCAATACATAGATCAATAAAAAATTTTCTAACCCTCTCATCAATCCAACACGCTCGGTTGCTTTCATTAGAATCCATATCTAGATGCAGCAGAAAAATAAAAATAAACAACTATAAAAATAATCCATATCGACGCTAATTATGTTCAAATATGGAAAATAGTGTAAACTACCATTCATGGAACAGTTGAAAAAATATAAACATACCAAGAATAATTAGTAATAACTAATAAGTAATTTGTAAGACCTAAATCATCTTGGCTACCCAAAAAAAATAGAACTAAATAAATGTATAAATTTTATAATTTTATCGAAATTTCGGCAGCATCTCCTCTTAAAAATGGATAAATAAAATTTTCCTGATAAAGAAAATACATGTATAATACACAATATAATATCTACATAACATCTCATACACAATCCTACATCCACATAACATCTTATACACAATGCGACATCCATATAATATCCCATACACATTAACATTCTAACAAATACATATTATACGGAAATCAAAAGTGTTGCAATATCATATAAACACTAATACCTAACAACAATTGTGTGTGCAAACACATACTTCATAAGATCTTATTTGTGAGGACTCTCTTTCTTTTTAATTCTAACTTGGGTCCATGAATGATGGCATATCACAAGAGATAGTGAAATGTGAAGTTAAGAAACAAAAATTGCCATCTATTGTAAATCTTCTGGATCTTTTTCTAATAATCTGTTGTTTGTTAAACATGGAAGTTGGTGTAGAAATGTTATTGCTACCCTACTTTGATGATTTATGTATGTCACAACATACATGTTATATAGATAGTGCTTTCCAAATGCCAGATGGAAAGTGGTGTGGCCACTAGATTATGGGTGATTTAACTGCCAGACAATGTGTGACATGGTCACCGCTCGCCTTGATATATTCTAGAGGAGCTGAAACCATGTTGGGAAATGCTGGTGTGATATTCAGAAATCAGATTCTTGAATAGATACTGCAGGCTTAAATAAAATATAGAACTTTGAAGTTTAATGGAAAAATAATAAGATACTGGACTTAGCTCTATGCATAATTGCATGTATTAGAAGTATATAAAAATCAAAGCTAATTCAAATAGTTTACCGGATTCAAATAGAACTTTAAGATTTTTTTTTTTTTTTTTTTTTTGTTTCTTTCTATAAACCTCATTTGTTAACCATACTACTATTTTTTTAAAGTTTGTGAAAATGTCCATATATCTAATTTTATGATTTTTTATTTTTATCAAAATAATTATGTATATTGTACAATCACATTTGTTATTTACTTATTTATCCTTGTGAACCTACATTCAACTAAATGGCATAGAGCGATCCGTATACAAAAGAAATAAAATAACAATTTTGGATATATGACTATTTTCATAAATATTAAAAAGTTGACATATGGTTCAGTAGTTTTAAGAAAATATGTAGCGATTAACAATTTCCATGGGTTAAATATTTAAATCATAAATAAAATGTATATACTTAATATAGAGTAAATCCATTATTTTTCATATATCTTCTTTAATATCATTTCAATTATCTATGACTTCATCCTCACAAAAAGACAAAAAATCTCCCAATGAGACTTTTAAATGGTGATATCAAATAAACTTACATAAAACTCCAATATATGGCCTTGAAAAATCCATTGAAACAATTTGTAGTAAATTGTGTATATCGAGGGTATTTCTAATTTCGAGAAATATCCACATTAGGTAAGTCCTCGATACACGTGACATCCTACTATTGGTCAATCAAACTGAGACATAGATTATTTGATTCAATGAACTCAATGGACACCATTTCGTGGATCAAGATTTTTGTATATACAAAAATAGATGGTTGGATTTAAAATAAGTGTATTTTAAAAAATCATTGAATATGTGGGATCAAGCTTAATTTGCTCCCCATTTTCACAAGTCAATTCAATAATAAACACAAAAGAGAAACATGGATTGTAGGCAATACAAACTATTAAATATATCAAGTTCTTTCGCCTAGTATAAGCTAAAAAAGTGATCAAAACATAGTTCGAAATTATAAAATAACTATACTACTATAGAACTCTATTCATTGTCTTTTAGTTAGAAAGTTGGGGTGCAAGTTTAAGGTATCAAAAGATAGTAGACCAAAAAGGGCATGTATTGAGGTAGTGAGAGTAGATACGAACGCATTTGAAATAACATAAAACTTGCCTTTAGATATAAAAAAAATGAATGGAGAAACCAGATTCGTTCACCCAACACCAAATTTTTGGGATGAATATTCATGATGATAATGATACATATTTACATATAGTAGGAGTGATTTCCTCAGCTTCATTGAGGATATCTTAAGTCGACTACTCTATTCTTTAGTCAGTAGATTTTTAAGAGTATTGTGGTGAAAAATTCACAATTTAGAAAACAAACAAGGATGAGTCAGATCGGTTTTGTCCTTAGTTGATTGACAATGTCGAATTCTTGACATAACCAAATTTTTTTTTATTTAATAATAATAAGTAATTCTAGAATAATGGCGCCAGTTTGCTAAACTTGTTAAAGTATCTGAGTGTCCATAGAGAGGAGAAAGGAAATTAGATTTAGAACAGGTGGAGTAACACGGAATAAACTTGAAAGAGTACTAAAAAAAATGTTTCATATTGCTAAAACCTCAAAGATCTAGCTGGGGACATCAAGAAATCCAGGTAATTAGGCACAATTTTGGATGGGTATTGGGTAACACCTAAGAGATCTTCAAGAAAATCTAATAAGAAAATTGTCCAATTATGGTCTAAAAATCGAAACTGAATCAGGTCAAGTTGTAAAATCTCAATTGAAACAATAATAACAACCAAAAATCAAAAGCAAAACAAATCGATGATTCAAACAAAAAATTGAAACTAAAAGAGAAGTTGGGATGATTAGGGTTAATTCAATTGAAATAATAATAACAAACAAAAATCACAAGCAAAGCAAATCGATGATTCAGACAACAAAATTGAAATCAAAAGAGAAATTGGGATGATTAAGGTTTAATTACGTTGCAGGCGATGATGATGCGAAGGATTTTGGCCATGTTAGATGAATAAAAATAAGTAAAATCACCTGATAATCTGCTGAGATATGGCAAGAGAGAACGAGATCAGTCGAGATCAGGTGAGGCGAGAGAGAAGACAACGATTTGGTGAGAGAGAGACCGAGAGAGATGATGAAGATGACAGATCTGGCGAGAGAGAGAGAGAGACGAGAGAGATGCAGTCAATCGGTGCTCAGTCGAGAGAGAGATGCGAGAGAGGAAGAGAGATGCGAGAGAGGAGAGAGATACATTTGCAGTGGTGCTCAGCCGAGAGAGACGAGAGAGACGAGAGAGATGCGAGAGACGGTGGTTCAGTTGAGATAGAGATGAGAGAGGCGATAGAGTTGCAGGTTCAGTCGCGAGAGAGAGAGGCGAGATCTGGCGTTTGCTTTGGAAAGTGAAGACCGTGACAGACGCGGTAATTAATTTTTTTGTGAAGGGCATATTTGTCCACGAAAAAAAAAAACAGTGCTGAGCGCAAATAGCAATAAGCAATCATCGTTTTTTTTGCGCTGAAAATTTCAGCCAAATTTTCAGCACTTTGTGCTGAATTTTTTCGATAAACAAACGCGCTAATTTTTAAAAGTGCTGAAAATAATTTTTTTAAGCAATAAGCACTAAAAATTAGCGCAAACAAACACCGCCTAAGTCAAAACCCTAATTGAAACCCTAAAAGAAACCCTAATCAAACCCTAATGCTTCTAAAAACTTTATAAATAGGAGCCTCCACACCCTATTTTCGTATCAAAGAAAAAACCCTAGAAAAAGTAGGTGAAGAAGCCTCCACAACCCCTCCAAAACCCTAATTTTGGAGTCCCAACTCCTTCCCTAACACCCCTACTCCTAGTTTAGCCTAAAAAACACCCAAAAACCTCCCAAAAACATCTCAAAAATCCACCACAAATTCAAAGCATTCAGATCCAAGAAGGAGACACCTTGCCTCGGAGATCAGAAATCAGATCCGGAGACAAAACGAAGCAAGGAATACGGTGCAAGGAACTGTTTTTCAGATCTGAGGGAATAGTGCTTTTGCAGATCGAAGGTAAGGTTTTTTTTATTATTTTTTTAATCTAGGTTTTATCATTAGCAATGTAGATCTATTTGGGATAAGTAGAGACCGGCATTGGCCGGGCGGGGTTGGTGCCTAACACCTTCCAACCCCGTAACATGATCCCCGGATTCAGATTTCTATAGTAGATTAGTTCTTTTTATCCATTGTAGGGTCAATTTGGTTCCTAGACCACAATAACTAGGTGGCGACTCCCAAACCTCAAGGGTCAAAAGTGGATCCGCGCACCCCGCGGATCGAGGGCACTTTCAGTAGCTTTGGTTTATGGATCATCTGGCTTCAACTGAAGTCGTTAATCGTCTATTTTACATTAATGCTGATTTCGTACTCATGATATCGAGACGAGTTTCTCCCTTCGTCTCGGGGGCAAAAAATAGTGGTATTCCTTTATTGGCAACCTCGATGATGATAAAGTGAGGTGGGTAGGTGCGTTCCAACCTCGGAGGTCTCCCGTGATCGCATTTGATGGTGCTCGTTTTCTCGTTTTGATTGGTCTTCACGGGGTGACTCTTTATATACCACTTCGGGTTCTTCGTCAATTTGGTTATGATCAGGGTGTGCTCATCCCCGAGAATTTCGATGATTTGGTTGGTCCTTTGTCGACTACACTTTTGAGTCGACTTGTAAAAGAATGGGGTCAAGTTGAGGTTCTAAGTCGACCCATCTTTGCAGGGCACCTATTCCCGGCATACTTGCATTGGATTTGAGAACTTGTTTTTGGGAGACCCTCGGTGTCGATAGTTCCCCAAACACGCTCGGGTGCTTCATCCTTCTTTGATTATCAAGATCGAATTGAGAAGTCTCAAACTGATCATTGTTGAATTCAGGCCATCTGGCTCAAATTCGAGAAGAAGATACAAAAAGAGATTACTCGGCTGATATCTGTCCTTGCCCAGCCTGGATCTAGTGATAAGCGGTGAAATGGCTAGGCTTCGAGCTGAAGTTGCTGAGTTGAGAGACAGACTTACCCAGTGTCCTCATTTTGATGACTTTGCAGGATATTTGGTGAGTCGTGATGCTTCAGATGTCGAAAGAGTGATGATGAGCCAGGCTGCCTGGATTCATGCTTTAGAAGGACGTCTTGACTCATTTTTCATTTCTTACCATGATATCTAACTACCTACGTTGTATTCCCTCTTTTGTATTTTCTTTTCATTATCTGAATGTATATAAAATGTTGAAAGATTAATGCAAAGAAAATAAGTTTTGTACTTACTTGGCCTCAGGTGTATCTATTGTTTTTGAAAACACGAAGTTTGTTGAATGAGTCGTAGATTTGTCGTCATTGGTTAAAATAGTAGTTTTTTTGAAATTCTATTAAATGTCTTTATCAAATGAGTATGATAAATTCAGAGTTTGTAAAATCTTTAGTTGTGATGATCTTGGTATTTTTGCTAAACACAGAGGATACAAACGTCAATTGTTCTTTCAGTTCCTTTAGAGTCATCCCCAGTGCCTTGGTATTTGGAGGATTGTTATCTGCTCGGAACATGGGTTTTCTTGGAAAGATTTCACCATTCACAATTTAAACTCTTGCGGGCCAGGAGTTTTTTTTTTCACCCTTATTGCCCCTGGTGCATTACGATTTTCACCAGACTCGGTTTCCACATTTTTGCCCATCGACGTCCTTTTTGGGATTTTCATCGTACTGGTGACTTTGATCTTACCATAGTCTGATTCTTTTACTCATAGAGCCCTTTCGAGTTTTCACTATGTGATGAGAATATCGTTGTTATTCTGACCGGAGTTAATATTAATCTTACTTTTACCTTACTTGTGGGACAAGTAGAGGATCGAGCCCAAGAGAAAGGAGGAATAGAGTTAAGCTAAGAGGATAAAATTCAAATTAACTAAAAGGAATAAAAAACTATTTTTCTTTGTATTTTTGAACTTATAAGAAGATGTAAAATTGCTAGAAAATGAAATTAAAAGCAAGTAAACTTATGAAATTAAAGCACCATTGGAGATGGATCTACCTAAAAAGTGTTGATGAGAAATTCCTAGTCTCTAGTCTTTTTATAACTCAATCGTAAGGGCTTGGTGTTAGCTCCTTAGATCGAAAAATTTTGCAAATAAAACGAAATGAGGGAACATAAACAAAGTAGAATTCTTTGAAAAACTTCTACTACCAATTATCTAGTTTAAACATATTTTATCTTGATTTAATCTAAGCATAAAGTATTTATATTAAGAATAAAAGGTGCAAGAAACTTAAAGAGAACTCATAAGAATTTTAAATAAAAGAAAGGCATGAAATTAGAAATAACACAAGAACTTACTCTAGGCTTTTCCACTCTCCAATGGAGGGGAACTTAGCCTAATGTCATTGCAAGAGAGAAAAAATAAGAGATGAAAGAACTTTTCTTCATTTCATGGAGAAAATTACAACTTCTTCTTCTTCTATTTCTTACAACACTATTTAGTCAAAAGAAAATAACTAGAAAATGAAAATAGAAAAAATAAGAGAATAAGCTAAGAGTCTTACATTAAAGGAGCCTTGGATAAGTGAACCAATATGGGACCCTTTATCTAGAAATGGAGGCTCTATTTATAGAGAAAAATGTGTGTAGAAGAGTCTAAAAGTAGCCTCCACTTTTCTTTACACAAAAAGACAAAAGAGGAGAATATGAGTTAAGGATTAGGGCATTCCAAAGTGGGCCCAAATTCTTTTGCCTTGAGATTTTGATTTCAAATTGTTAATTTTCTGCATAAGAAACACACGTAATTAGATTTATCTAGTAAATGAATTTATTTATATATAATTAAGCCTAATTAACATGCAACATGGTGTTTTGAGGCTTATCATGATTATTACCTTAAATATGGAGAAATAGGTACAAAAATCAAGATAAATGTCTGGAAAATATGCATATAATTGATTGTTTCGAGACACTCATCACACCCCCAAACTTACCTTTTTCTAGTCCGTAAAAAATAAAACTGCCATATTCGCCAGCACCTCGACTGCATTTAGCGAATGCAGCAAGCCCTTGAACCGCTAGGTTACCCCTAGTAGACGAATTTGACTCGTGAGGGTTTGCAGAAAATATACCCACAAAATTTAAAAATAACTTTGAAGTAAAAATAGTCAAAATCAAAACTTATATTGAAAAGCACAAGTCTTTTTTTGGTTTTGTGAATCAATTGGAAGTACTGCTTTGTATAGAGTCCCAACCATTATTTCTCTACGATAAAACTTAGACTTAAATTGACCTTTGAGCGATAGTGATTCTAACTCAGAAATTTAAGAGATTCGATTTTCTAAAATGAGTTTCAACCTTCTAACTACTCAAGAATAGCTGGAGTAACTTAGGGTTTAATTCTAAACTTAGCATCCTATTTGAGGTAGTGAGAAGTGTGGATATTCACTTTAATACCTCTAAGGGGCTTTATCTGTGATATTCCAGTATACTCACATTTTTACACTTGATGGCTTTCACCCTACTAAAACTTTACATAAACTTTTAGATCTTTAATTTTTTTTTTAAATGTCTCTTTTTTTCTATTACTTCTTCACTATTTTTCTAAGAAAAGTAGACAGTCCTTTTCAAGATACCCAGTCTAATTCAATGGTTGATATATAAGGTATATACAATTCAGTTCTGTTTTTCTTCTAATCAGCCAACCAATGAACAAGGAAGTCAAAGTTCATCAAACTTAGTTTTTCCTTAAATTCTAGGTAGAAAAAAGGTAACAAGCTCTCTTAATACAATCTAGACTCTTGGTAACCTTATTAGAAGTGACTATAAACCAAAAGATAACTTTGCTCTAATTTTTGCCTAAGAGAAACACCAATGGGGACTCTAGATCATAGCTTCCAATGAAAGACTGATTAAATATTTTCACTAAGTGCTTAAAGATACAAGCTAAGATTTTGAGAAAAATACAACAAAGTCGCCAACCAAATATTTTTCAATTTTTTTTATTTGTATAAAAAAAGAAAATAATAAGTGGAAATCCGACCCATACACCCTCTAACTTAAACATTATATTGTCCTTAATATTTCAACATATACACGCAAAGGTAAAATTGAAATTGCCAAAATGAAATGAAGTGGGTTAGATAGCACCTGAGAAAGACCTTACAGTCTTGTTGATATTTAACACAATGTCCCCTGAAACGTGTGGGTTGCCTCCCAGAAGCGCTAAGTTTAACGGCTTTAGCTAGACGAAAACATAGTTAATTTTGATATACGGGGTCATCGAGGAGAAGAACTTCCTCCTGCGGAACATACTCGAGAAAATGTTTGAGACGTTGGCCATTCCCTTTGAAAGTGGATCCGTCCTTAGGATTAAGGACTACAACAGCACCATGGGGTTAGACTGTTTAGATAATATATGGACCAGTCTATCGAGACTTAAGTTTTCCTGGAAAAAGGTGGAGTCTATTATCATACAACAAAACTCTTTAATTATGAATGAAATTCCTCCTAAGACTGTGCCTATCTGTAGACACCCCATTTTTGCATCCGCCTGATTAATCAACTCGTCAACCCGATCGCAAAAGTTCCCAATGATGGATGTTTATTCCAATGCTTTATTTTGTTACCAGATATGTTTCAGAAATCCGGATGAGGTATCTCGAACTGATAAAACTTAGAAACCACGCTACGCTAGGAAAATACGACCCCAGAAACATAGAAATCATCATCTTGCAAATAAAAAAGAAGCTTCGCGATAAAAATCACTAAATTACCAAAATACCCCTAACATCAAAACAACTCTAGAGCCTGCATTACGCTTAGGAAAACCCACTCAAACACATAAAACAATAAATCGAAACCAAGTAAACCACTTCGCCAATTTTCACAAAATTTGACAAAATTACGAAAATACCCCTCATAAAATTCACGATCATTTCACACAAAATTTTTTATAAACGACAAAAACCAACATTCCCATTGAATTCCTTACGAAAAACTGATTCCAAAACATCTTAGAACATTGAAAAACGATTTAAAACGTAAAAAATCCTCTTCGAGGGCAAAACGGTAATTTCACAATTTTCATAATTAAAAAATTCAAAATTAGTAAATAAAAAATTAAATAATTAAAGTGAAACATTAATGAAATTAATTTAAAAATTTGAACCTAAAAAATCAATTAATTGGACTCTCAGGCAAAATTGTTGAGGGTTCGTGGGATATTTCTTTAAGGACCCCTCCATTTGGGGGTCCAAAGAATTAAAGATATAATAGAAAGGGGTTCTCCAAAAATTTAAAATCAATCAAGCAAGACTAAAGTCAAGATATTAAAGTCAATCAAATAAGACCAAAGTTAAAATAAAAGTAAATCAAGCAAGACTGAAGTCAAGGTCAATCAAGTGAGACTGAAGTCAAAATTAAAGTCAATCAAGCAAGACTGAAGTCAAAATTAAAGTCAATCTCATAAGACTAAAGTCAAAACCTAAATTAAAACCCTAATCTAAACTAATCAAGTCAATCTCATAAGACTAAGGTCAAAATCCTAAATCCAAACCCTAATTTAAAACTAATCAAGTCAATCTCATAAGACTAAAGTCAAAACCCTAAAACCCTAAAGACTAAGTCAAAACCCTAAAAGAAACCCTAATCAAACCCTAATGCTTCTAAAAACTTTATAAATAGGAGCCTCCACACCCTATTTTCGTATCAAAGAAAAAACCCTAGGAAAAGTAGGTAAAGAAGCCTCCATAGCCTCCCCAAAACCCTAATTTTGGAGCCCTAACTCCTTCCCTAACACCCCAACTCCGATTTTAGCCTAAAAAACACCCAAAAACCTTTCAAAAACACCCCAAAAATCCACCACAAATTCGAAGCATCCAGATCCAAGAAAGAGACACCTTGCCTCGGAGATCAGAAATCAGATCCAGAGACAAAGCAAAGCAAGGAGTACGGTACAAGTAACTGTTTTTCAGATCTGAGGGAATAGTACTTTTGCAGATCGAAGGTAAGGTTCTTTTTTATTATTTTTTAAATCTAGGTTTTATCATTAACGATGTAGTTATATTTGGTATAAGTAGAGACCGGCATTGGCCGGGCGGGGTTGGTGCCTAACACCTTCCAACCCCGTAACATGATCTCCGGATTCAGATTTCTATAGTAGACTACTTCTTTTTTTATCCATTGTAGGGTCAGTTTGGTTCCTAGACCATAATAACTAGGTGGCGACTCCCAAACCTCAAGGGTCAAAAGCGGATCCGCGCACCCCGCGGATCGAGGGCGCTTTCACTATCGTGAAAGAATTTGGTACGTTCTTTGTACCTTTTGGCACAATCATATGAGTCATTTCTAATCTCTTCTAACTCGTCTAGTTGTAACTTTCATTTTTCACCGACTTTATCAAAATTAAAGTTGAGGCGCTTGATCTCCAATATGCACGATGCTCGAGTTCTATAGGGAGATGGCAGGCCTTGCCAAAAACTAACCGATAGGGAGACATCCCTATGGGTGTCTCGAATGCAGTCCTATAGGCCCAGAGTGAATCACTCAATCTCAAAGACCAATTTTTCCAGGAGGGATTGACTATTTTTTCTAAGATAGTATTTATTTTCCTGTTAGAAATCTCTACTTGCCCACTTGTTTGTGGGTAGTAAGGTGTGGCAACCTTATGCGTTATGAGGTATTTCTTCATCAACGCAGTAAAGATCTTGTTGTAAAAATACGAGCCACCATCAATTATGATACCTCGCAGAGTGCCGAATCTTGAAAAAATCGTCTCCTTGATGAATTTTATCACAACCTTGTGATCGTTAGTTCTACATGCCACAACTTTAACCCATTTTGACACATAGTCAACGGCAACTAGGATGTATTGGTAATCCTAGGAGATAGGAAAGGGTCCCATGAAGTCTATACCCCACACATCAAAAATTTCAATGATCAGGATAGGATTTTGAGGCATTTCATTTCTCTTAGAGATTTTTCCTAATCTCTAACATCTATCACAAGATTTATTAGACTCGTGGGCATCACGAAAAATACTAGGCCAGAAAAAACCACATTGTAAGATTTTCATAGCGGTCTTCTTACCACTGAATTGCCCTTCGCAGGCATGATTATGGCAAAACTCTAGGATATTGACTTGTTCACAGGTTGGAATACAGTGTCTAATGATTTGATCGGGACAATACTTAAATAAGTACGTCTCATTTTAGAAATACCATTTTATTTTCGACAAAAGACAATTTCTCTTGGCTAGTCATTTTGATTGGGAATTGACCTGTAACTAGGTAGTTGACAATGTCCGCATACCATAAAGCATTGGCTTGAGAGATTTACATAAGTTGCTCATCGGGAAAAGATTCAGAGATGGGTAAGGACTCTTCAGATGGCTTGTTAACTATCCTAGAAAAGTGAACAACTACGACATTTTCTGCCCTTTTTTGTCTCAGATCTCAAAATCAAACTCTTGTAGAAGTAGAATCCAACGGATTAACCTTGCTTTAGCATCTTTCTTTGATAGAAGGTACTTCAATGCTGCGTAGTCTGTGTAGATTACGACTTTAGGTCCTATGAGGTAGGGGCAAAATTTTTCAATGGCATAGACCACTGCTAGCATTTCCTTCTCTGTTGTAGAGTAGTTAAGCTGAGCATCGTTTAGGATTTTATTAGCATATTGGATAACATGAGGTTGTTTTTCAATTCGCTGACCCAAAACAATGCCTATTGCATAATCTGAAGCATCGCACATAACTTCGAATGGAATGCTCCAGTTTTGAAGTTGAATAGTAGGTGTCGAGGTTAACTCGGACTTGAGCTTGTTGAACGTAGAGAGACATGACTTTGAAAAGTCAAAAGAAAGATCCTTTCTCAATAGCTCACATAAAGGCTTCGAGATTTTCCCGAAGTCTTTAATGAATCTATAATAGAAACCTGCATGGCTTAGAAATGACCTAATTTCTTTGACCGTTTTAGGAGGTGGTAATTTTTCAATTAGACCTACCTTTACCTTATTTACCTCAATCCCTGATGTTACCATGAAATGGTATTTTTCCCAATTGAGGACTAGATTGACCTCTTTGCAACGTACAAGGACCAAAGTCAAGTGATGGAGACATTCCTCAAAACTTGATTCGAAAATTGAAAAATCATCCATGAATACTTTGAGATATCTTTCTAGCATGTAAAACATTTACTCATCATGCACCATTGAAAAGTAGCGGGTGCATTGCACAATCCAAAAGGCATGCGACGATACGCGAAAGTTTCGAAAGGACAGGTGAAAGTTGTTTTCTCTTAATCGATTGGAGCAACGGGTATCTGGTTGTACTCGGAATAACCATCTAAGAAGTAATAGTAAGAATGTCCTGCCAGACGCTCTAACATTTGATCAATGAAAGGTAAGGGAAAATGATCCTTAGGGGAAATCGAGTTGAGTTTCCTATAGTCAATACACACTCTCCATCCATTTTGGACTCGAGTGGGGATTAATTCATTGTCTTGGTTTACTACCACAATGATACCAGACTTCTTAGGAACCACTTGTATAGGACTCACCCAACAACTGTCAGAGATAGGATAGATAATACCCGCATCTAGCAATTTCATCACTTCCATCCGAACTACATCTTTCATGATAGGATTTAGCCGTATCTGAGGTTCTAAGGAAGGCTTAGCGAAATCTTCTAAACGAATATGGTGCATTACTATAAATGGACTAATTCCCTTGATGTCAGCTATGCTCCAACCAATAGCTTCTTAATGTTCTTTTAATACTCCTAACAACTTTCCATCTTGAACTTCATTAAGGTGAGAGGAAATGATTACGGGCAAGATTTGATTCTTACCAAGAAATGCATATCTCAAAGTCTCTGGAAGCGACTTGAGTTCTAATTTTAGAGGCTCGACATGAGAAGGAACAAAATTGGATGTGCGCATAGGAAGACTTTCAGCTTTTGCGTGTCACCACACAGAATCTAAGAGTGGAACGGATTCAAGCAAAACATTGACTTCGTTTATAGACTCTTTTACGTCCAAGTCAAGGCCAAAGTGAGCCAAACATTTCGTTAGGAGATCAGAATACCCTAATTCTTGATACGTTTGATTGACTAGCGTATCTATCATGCTCACTTCCTCCATACCATCATCTACATCAATTCCTTAGAAATTGTGGAAGACGTTCAGTTTCACTTTCATATCCCCAAATGCTAAAATCATAATTCTGTTTCTACAACAAATGACTACGTCAGACGTGGCTAAGAATGGACGTCCTAAGATGATAGGAATATGACTGTTCGAATTGATGACTGGCTCCGTTTCTAAGACAACAAAGTCAACAGGAAAATATAAATCTTTGACTTTAACTATCACGTCCTCAACTATACCCTTTGGAATTTTTATGGACCTATCGGCTAAACTCAACGTGATATCGGTGGATTTCAAAACTCCCAAACCTAATTGTTTATAAATCGAATATGGTAAAAGGTTCATACTGGCCCCTACGTCTAAGAGACATTTTTTGACTACTTGATTTCCAATATGAATGGAAATTATCAAACATCCAGGATCCTTAAATTTTGGTGCAATCGTTTGTTGGATGAGCGACGAAGCTTGGGCTGCCATGATAGCTTCTCGAGGAAACGGTGTTTTCTTTTTAGCTGTGGTCAAATCCTTTAGAAATTTTGCATAAGAAGGTATCTGCTTAATGGCATCTAAGAATGGGGTATTGATATGCACATTTTGAAAGACTTTTAAGACACCCTCAAACTGCTTACCTTTTTTAGAATCTCTAAGGCGATGGAGAAATGGAGCTTTTGGAATTGGCAAAATGATAGGAGGATTTTTCAAATCTTTCTCCTTCTCTGTTGGAGACTCTATGACTTCTTTTTGAACCTTGTCATTCTCTAGGACTTTTTCTCCCATGTCAATAGGTTGGACCTTGTTGTCCACCTTCTTTCCCGAACGCAATGTGTGGATAGCTTGGACTGAGTCTTGTGGAGCTCTAGAATGGCTTCCTATTTCGTATTGACCTTTCAATCCGTTTGGAATCAAAGGTTGACCTCTAGGATTAGGGATAGTCTAACTAGGAAATTGACCTTTCTCTCTCCCACTCAAGGAGAGAGCTAACTGCCCCAACTGAACTTCCATCTTAGCTATGGATTGCGCAGTGACCTGGTTAATCTGAGTTTGATTTTGATGGGTTTTCTATTGAGTTTAGATGAACTGCTGTTGCTGCCTCATCAACTTGGCAATCATAGATTCTAAGGACGATTGTTATTGGACAGGTTGCTGGTAATTGGTCATGGGATCTGGTATGATGGCTTTGCAATCTGTAGATTGTTAGGGTTGATAAGGGACTTGAGGAACAATAGCTTGGTTTGTAGAAGAATCAGATTGCCTAGGAAAACTCCTATTGTAACCTGCTGGACCATTAGATTGAATAAGTTTGTTATCTCTGTATGAAAAATTAGGATGGAACCAATTATCTGGGTGATATGTTTGGCTAAAAGAGTTTGGAGTTGGCTTCCTAAAAACACTATAGCCATTAATCGCATTTGCTTGTTCAGCTTTGATTTGAGGCAAGGTAGGACAACACTCGACCAAATGGTTGTTGCCGTCGCATATGACGTACAAAGAACTTGATTCGACAGTCACTTGCGAAATTGCACGAGGGTCTAGGTGAGGTTTGGATGTTGAGATGGTAAAAGCATCTAACTTCTTCATGAGATTGTTCATCCCACTCACTAGACTAGACATGACATTTTTGAGATCAGGGTCTGCCTTCATCTCATACATGCCTGTCTTTCTAACCGGATCATCTTTATCAAACTCTTCTTGGTTAGAGCTCCAATTTTGAGCACTCTCGACTAACTCTATGAGAAAATCATACGCTTGGTTGGGAGTCTGGTTCATGAACTGACCCTTATGCATTGACTCGACTAAGGTACGTTGATTCATTGTTAATCTTCTATAAAAAATTTGCACCGATTGTGCTTTATCAATACCATGGTGTGGGAACTTGACTAATAAATCATTGAATCTTTCCCAAGTTTGAGAAAATTCATCATCAGAACGGGCTCTAAAATTTCTAATGGAGTCCTTCATTTTCTCAATTTTGGCCACGGGGTAGAATTTGGCCATAAATTTCTTGGATAGAATATCCCAAGTAGATATGGAATTGGGTGTTAGGGAGTTCAACCACGCAGCTGCGTGGTCTTCCAAGGATAACGGGAATAGAATAAGCTTGATACTCTCCTCATCTAGATTCTGATTTCTAAAAGTTTGACATATAGTCAAGAATCGATTAAGATGGGTGTAAGGTTGCTCACGCTCTAAACCATAGAACTTAGGGAGCATATTAATAGTGGCAGCCATAATTTCAAACTGAGGTGCATTGTTCAATGGTAAAACAATGCATGAAGGAGGAGATGCGGAAGCTGGAGCGAAGAGCTCATTGAGAGTTCGTTCTCAATCACCCATCATAACTATTGATGGTGTCTTGCGTATCCTACCGATGGTACGTTCGATCTCAGGATCAAATGGTTCTAACACGTTGTTTTGTGAACGTCTACCAAGCATGCAAATCACACAATCGATCAAACAATCACAAAAAGAAAAGACTGAACCTAGATAGGTTGCCTAAAGCTAGACAGCTCCTAACTAGGTAGAAATTGCGTAACTAACCTTCCAACTCGATTCTATGAAGTCAAGTTTGAATTATTCGGATCTCTAGATTGGAGGAGACGCACAATGCATAAGGAAGGGCACTCTTAAATACCTTCATTTCTTGAATAGACTAAGTCTATCCTCTCAAAGGGCAAGATCTTACTAGATACAAAAATGATCAAGAAGCGCAATTGGCACAATTTGAAGCGGAATTTCTCCTATTGAGCTTATGGGCCCAATAGTCAAGTCTAATTGATTTTATTTAATTTGATTGGATGATTAGTGAGTTGATTATCCCAATTAAAATGAGGAATTGGTAATGACTTCCAATCCTTATCTTATCATGCCATCCCTAGGAGAGGGTGCTCTTTACTCTTAATTAACTATTCCAAGTGTGTGCAAATTGGAAAAATAACACACAAAGACAATGAGTAACCCATTAGCAAAGAGAAGCGTGGGTGTTTTGAGATTACCTCCCGTGCTAGACGGGGTGAAGATGGTTTGAGTTGACTTCGGCCACCAACTCCAATTTTGGTGTGCTTACCTAAGGAGTCATAACGGTATTGTCCACCCGTCGTCCTTCCTTAGCCTATTACAATCCAAGCCTTCCTGGATAATTAAAAAAAATTACAAAGAATCTTATATAAGTGTTTCCAAAACAAAAAAATAAACTTAACTAAAGATTCAAGGAAATTTAAAGAAAAGAAAAAAAAATGTTCACCTATAAGAAGCAAAACAGAAATGTTAGTAGAAATGATAGTAAACGGACTCAAAAACAGAATCTGACTTACCACAATCTTGCTGACTTTATCACATTTTATGAAAAAATTTGTTCTACCCCAAATCGATATACTATAATAGATAATCGGAGATCGGAGTAGAAAGTTACAATCAGTTTAAGTTTTGCTGTCAAGGGTGAAAAAACAAACGGGAATGACTTTTTTTTTTCAATGTTTTTTTCTTCTTTCTTCTCTTTTAAAACCTCAAGAACACTTGAACTTATAGAAATAAACCAAAAGAAAAAAATAAAATAAAATAAAGATGAAAGAAATTAATTTTAAATCAAAACTTACCACTAATACATTTACCTTTCCCCGGTAGCGGCGCCAAAATTCTGATGAGAATATCGTTGTTCTTCTCACCGAAGTTAATATTAATCTTACTTTTACCTTACTTGTGGGACAAGTAGAGGATCGAACCTAAGAGAAAGAAGGAATATAGTTAAGTTAAGAGGATAAAATTCAAATTAACTAAAAGGAATTAAAAATTATTTTTCTTTGTATTTTTGAACTTGTAAGAAGATGTAAAATTGCTAGAAAATGAACTAAAGTAAATGAAATTAAAATCAAGTAAACTTATGAAATTAAAACACCATTGGATATGGATCTACCTAAAACATGTTGATGAGAAATTCCTAGTCTCTAGTCTTTTTATAACTCAATTGTAAGGGCTTGGTATTAGCTCCTTAGATTGAAAAATTTTACAAATAAAATGAAATGAGGGAACATAAACAAAGTAGAATTCTTTGAAAACTTTCTACTACCAATTATCTAGTTTAAGCATACTTTATCTTGATCTAATCTAAGCATAAAGTATTTATATTAAGAATAAAAGGTGTAAGAAATTTAAAGAGAACTCATAAGTATTTTAAATAAAAAAAAGACATGAAATTAGAAATAACACAAGAATTTGCTCTAGGCTTTTCCACTCTTCAATTGAGGGGAACTTAGCCTAATGTCATTGCAAAAGAGGGAAGATAAGAGATGAAAGAACTTTTCTTCATTTCATGAAGAAAATTACAACTTCTTCTTCTTCTATTTCTTACAAGACTATTTAGCCAAAAGAAAATAACTAGAAAATGAAAATACAAAAAATAAGAGAATAGACTAAGAGCCTTAGAGTAAAGGAGTCTTGGATAAGAGAACCAAGATGAGACCCTTTCTCTAGAAATGGAGGCTCTATTTATAGAGAAAAATATATGTAGAAGAGTCTAAAAGTAGCCTCTACTTTTCTATGTACAAAAAGACAAAAGAGGAGAATATGAGTTAAGGATTAGGGCATTTCAAAGAAGGTCCAAATGCTTTTGCCTTGAGATTTTGATTTCAAATTGTTGATTTTCTGCATAAGAAACACATGTAATTATATTTATATAGTAAATGAATTTATTTATATATAATTAAGCCTAATTAACATGCAACATGGTGTTTTGAGGCTTATCATGATTATTACCTTAATATGGAGAAATAGGTACAAAAATTAAGATAAATGTCCAAAAAATATGCATATAATTGAGTGTTTCGAGACACTCATCACTGTGCCCTTTCATACTGTGCTTGTATTTTTTTGGATTTTTACATAGTAGTTCTTGCTCTGCGTCTTTGTGGCTTGGTGACTCAAGTTGAGCTACGAAATTGACGACTCTACTCTTGTAGTGGTACTATTTCTTGAGTAATAGATCTAGATTGCCCTCTCGAGTTTGTTGACGACTATTCGTGGTTCGACAACTCAAGTTGAGTCACGAGATCAGCTACTCTACACTTCAAGTACTTTTTTTTCGAATATCCGACCTGGATTTCCCTCTCGAGTCTTCCAACGACTAACAAGACTTTGAGGTCCGGACCAAATTACAAGATCATTGGTGCTATCACTATCATTATGTTGTCCTAAAACATTCCCTGATCAAAAAGGACTTTAAGTAGGACAAAACATTGGCTTAGGCTTATGGTAGTGGAAGGTTACAAAAATGTTACGGTAGTTTTGTTTAGAGTGGTTTAGACATGGGGTTCGGTTATTTTTGTTTAGAAAAGGTGATCTATGTCTCCTCCCAACGTCTCTCGAACTTGTTTAGACTGGAGATTTGGGTTGAGCTCAAATTGAGTGTCAAAATTTTTAACTTTTTTGATTTTTTATTTTTTTAGTCGTTCACAGTTTATCCTCATGCAGGCCAGGAGTAGTTGGATGCTTTACTTATTTTGTTGATTTTCTCCTCTTCTATTTTTTTTTTTTTGACTTGCCCTAATCGTAGGTTAAGAAATGAACGTGATGGCTCAAAAAGGTTTACTAAGGTGTGATAGTTAGTTTGGGATCGTAAAGATGGCCTTTCGTCATCTCAGGGTCAAATCTTAGGCGTAATATTTCTTAACAGTGTCAGCATTGATCGGTTACGGGAAGACTTGTCCGTCTATTTCTGTGAGAATCAGAGCTCCCCCCGTCATTAACTTCTGCACGATGAATGGTCCCTCATAGTTTGGTCTGAACATTCCTCTAGCGTCTTCTTGGATTGGCAGAATCTTCTTCAATACAAGGTCTCCCGGCGAGAAATCTTTAGGCTTAACCTTTTTGTTATAGGCACGAGCTATTCGTCGTTGATAGATCTGTCCATGACAAATGGCTGCAAGGCGTTTCTCTTCAATCAGATTTAGTTGATCAAACCGAGGTTGAATCCATTCAGTTTCATTTAACTCTGCTTCCTTTAAGATTCGGAGGAAAGAGATCTCAACCTCTAGGTAAAACTACTTCCATTCCATATACCAATGAATACGGAGTTGCCCCAGTCGAAGTTCTAAACAAGGTTCGATAGGCGTGTAGTGCAAAGGGCAACATGTTGTGCCAATCTTTGTATGTAACTGCCATCTTCTCGATTATTTTCTTGATATTTTTGTTGGCTGCTTCGACCGTTGATCTTAGGTCTGTAGGGTACAGAGTTGTGATGAGTGATCTGGAAGTCTTCGCACATCTTGATCATATTCTTGTTCTTGAAGTTCTTGGCATTGTCCATTACTAATCCGCTAGGGAGCCCATATCGACAAATGATGTTGTTCTTGACAAACTTCAATACATTGCTTTTGGTGACATTGGCATATGATGCAGCTTCTACCCATTTTGTGAAGTAATCGATAACGATCAAGATGAAGCAATGTCCATTTGAAGCTTTTGGTGAGATCTGTCCAATAACATCCATGCCCCAAAGTGAGAAGGGCCATGATGTAGTCATACTGTGCAATTCTAAAGGTGGAGCGTTGATCTTATTGGCATAGATCTGGCAGAGATGACATTTACGAACGTGCTGATAACAATCACTTTCCATTGTAGTCTAGTAATATCTCATTCTCATGATCTTCTTGGTAAGCATGTGACCATTCATATGGGATCCACAAACTCCACCTTGTACGGTGTCAATTAGTCATTTTGCTTCTATCTTTGCCACACATTGAAGTAAGACCTCATGGTACGATTTCTTATACAGAATGCTATTGTTGATAAAGAATTGCCCTACTAATTTCTGAATGGTCCTTCAATCATTTGGCATTGCATCTGAGGGGAGGGTTCAATCTTCGAGATATGCCTTAATGTCTGAGTACCAGGGCTTTTCCTCGGATTCTTCTACGTCGATAGGTAGACAGTAAGCCGATTCATCTTGAATTCCAATCTTGATAGGGTTGATGATTAAGTCTTCCGAGATACTGATTATAGAAGCAAGTATAGCTAGTGCATCTGCAAACTGATTCTTAGCTCTCGGCATGTATGTAAATGAAATTCTATCAAAGCATGAGCTTAGTTGCTCCAAATACTCATGGTAAGGAACTATTCTCTATTCTCGGGTCTTCCATTCTCCAGTCGTCTGATAGACTACTAAGCTTGAATCTCTAAAAACATCGATCTCATCTATCTTGAGATCCAGTGCTACTTTCAACCCTGCTATGCATGCTTCGTATTCAACCTCGTTGTTAGAACATTGGAATTTCAATCTGATTGCAATTGGTACGTGGGATCCATATGGCTTGATTAAAACTGCCCCTATTCCTTTTCCTTTCTAATTGGCTGCTCCGTCGAAGTACATTTTTCAGCCTGGCTCCTCATCATCGTCTTCAACCTCAGTGATCAATATGGCTTCATCAGGAAAGTTCATTTTTTATGGCTCGTAGTCAGGCAACGGGTGCTCGGCTAGGTGGTCGGCGATTGCTTGCCCTTTGATGGTTTTTTGAGTGACATAGGTGATGTCAAACTCAGATAATAATAATTGCCACTTTGCTGTACAAACTATTAATGCCGATTTCTCGAAAAGGTACTTGAGGGGGTCCATTCTTGCAATAAGCATAATTGAGTAAGTAAGCAAATAATGACGTAGTCGTTGAGATGCCTAGACTAGCGCACAACAAGTTTTTTTAATTGTCGAATATTTCGCTTCGTACTCGATAAATTTCTTATACTGAGATGCACATAAGTAGGGGTCACCCTGGAGTAGGAGGGAGTAGGATTGGTAGATTGAGCAGATATTGTTTGATCTTATTGAATGCTTCTTGATAGTCTTCGTTCCACTTTTTCGGTGTGTCCTTCCTGAACAGGTTGAAGATTGACTCACAGATAGGTGTAAGTTGAGCAATAAAATGGCTAATATACCGTATTCTCCCCAAGAATGCCCAACCATCTCTCTTTGAAACGGGTGCTTTCATCTCGAGGATATACTTGGTTTTTGCCGGATCTATCTCAATGCCTTTTCTACTGACGAGTGTAGACACCCCATTTTTGCATTCGCCTGATTAATCAACTTGTCAACCCGATCGCAAGAATTCCCAATGATGGATGTGTATTCCGTTGCTTTATTTTGTTACCAGATTTGTTTCAGAAATCCAGATGAGGTATCTCGAATTGACAAAACCTTAGAAACCACGCTACGCTAGGAAAAGTACGACCCCAGAAACATAGAAATCATCATCTTGCAGACCAAAAAGAAGCTTCACGATAAAAATCATTAAAAATTATCAAATTACCAAAATACCCCTAACCTCAAAACAACCCTAGAGCCTACGTTACGGTTAGGAAAACCCATTCGAACACATAAAATGACAAATCGGAACCAAATAAATCATTTCACCAATTTTAACAGAATTTGACAAAATTACGAAAATGCCCCTCATAAAGTTCACAATCATTTCACACAAAAAATTTCATAAATAACAAAAACTAATATTTCCATTGAATTCCTTACGAAAAACCGATTCTAAAACATCCTATAACATTAAAAACTGACTTAAAACGTGAAAAGTCCTCTCCGGGGGTAAAACGGTAATTTCACAATTTTCATGATAAAAAATTCCGAAATTAATAAATAAAATATTAAATAATTAAATTTAAACATTAATGAAATTAATTTAAAATTTTGAATCTAAAAAATCGATTAATCGGACTCTCAGGCAAAATTGTTGAGGGTTCGTGGGATATTTCTTTAAGGACCCCTCCATTTGGGGGTCCAAAGAATTAAAGAAATAATGGAAGGACCTTCTCCAAAAATTTAAAGTAAATCAAGCAAGACTGAAGTCAAGGTATTAAAGTCAATCGAGTGAGACTACAGTCAAAATTAAAGTCAATTAAGCAAGACTGAAGTCAAGATATTGAAAGTCAATCAATTAAGACCAAAGTCAAAACATTAAAAGTCAATCAAATAAGACCAAAAGTCATAATAGAGATCTAATTAAATAATAACTCTATCTAATAGAGTTCTAACTTAAAAACAATTCTACCTAAAACAATTTGAATTAAAACACAATTCTACCTAAAACAATTCTAATTAAAACACAATTCTACCTAAAATAATTTTAACTAAAACACAACTCTAATTAAAAGATCTCTAATTAAACACTAACTCTAACCAAATCAACCCCTAAAAACATCTATAAATAGAGGTGCTCACACCCTATTTTCGTATCAAATCATAAACCCTAAGAGAAGTAGGTCTAGAAGCTCCCCTAGCCCCCCATAAACCCTAGTTTTGGAGCCCCAACTCCTTAGCTAACATCCCTCCTTCAATTTTAGTTAGAAAATACCCAAAAGCCTTCTAAAAACACCCCCAAATCTGCAACGAAATTAAAGAGTTCAGATTCAAAAACAAGGAGATACCTTGCCTCGGAGATCCGAAGTCAAATCCGGAAGCAGAACGAAGTAAGGGAGCACGGTACAAGGAGTTCTTTTTGTCAGATCTGAGGGAACCAAGTCCTTGCCATCGGAAAGGTAAACCTTTTATTTTTATTTATTTTCTTATCTAGGTTTTTAGCAATGTAATTTACTTGGGAATTTAGTAGAGATCGGCTTTGGCCGGGCGGGGTTGGTGCCTAACACCTTCCAACCCCGTAACTTGATCCCCGAATTTAGTTTTTTTGGTTTTAGATTAGTTTTTATCCGTTTAGAGTCATTGATCGGTTCCTAGACCGTAATAACTAGGTGGCGACTCCCAAACCTCAAGGGTCAAAAGCGGATCCGCGCACCCTGCGGATCGAGGGCGCTTTCAACGAGGAAACCCAGTAGTTTGCCCGATGTTGCCCCGAATACATATTTTGTAGGATTTAACCTTAAATTGTACTTCCTCAGCCTGTCGAACAACTTCTTTAGATTCACCAGATGGTCTTCTTCAGTACCGGATTTAGTAATCATGTCGTCTACATAGACCTCAATTTTCTTATGGATCATATCGTGGAATAATACGGTCATTGCCCGTTGATAAGTTGCTCTTGCGTTCTTCAGTTCGAATGGCATGACTTTGTAGTGAAAAATATCTCATGGTGTGATAAATGCAGTCTTTTCTTAGTCTTCTTCTATCATTTTTATCAGATTATAGCTTGAGAAGCCATCGATGAACCAGAACATGCTGTGTCCTGTTGTACTATCGACTAAAGTTTCGATGTATGGTAGTGAAAAATCATCCTTAGGACTAGCCTTGTTCAAGTCTCGATAGTCAACACATGCGTACCTTTCCATCTTTCTTGGGTACTGGGACGACATTAGCCAACCACTCAGGGTATGTAGAAACTGCGAGGAATCCTACTTCGAACTGCTTCATGACCTCATCTTTCACCTTGAAGGTCCATTCTGATTTTAGTCTTCTCAGTTTTTGCTTGATCGGCTTGCTTCCCGAGGTAATTGGTAGCTTGTGTACAACAAGATCTGTGTCCAACTCAGGCATATCCCTGTATGACCATGCAAAGACATCTTGATAATCTTGTAAGAGTTTGATCATTTCTCCCTTTTGTTGCGACATTAATAAGACTCCGATCTTGACAATTCGTGGGTCCTCTTCTGTACCAAGATTGATTGAATCTGTGTCCTTAATGTTTAGCTGAACACCTTTCTCATGATGTTCTACCAAATCTTTGATTTCTTTAGGCGGGTACTACATTTTGTCCTCAGACTCTTCTTCAATCCCCATGAGGTAAAAGTCGAGTTCAAGATCGAAATTATACTCGTCCCTTTCAAATTCTATTTTATCTGGATACTCGTTTGATTGAGACAGATCTCTTGAAAATTCTTTTTTTGACTTTTGGAAAATATCTATTTTTTTATAATTTTGAAAGCTTTTTTATTTTTTTGTCTTTTGAGAAATTTTTGATTTTTTTACTTTTTGAGGAATACTTATTTTTTTGTTGCTTTTCAAATACCTGAAATAAGAAGAACAATCATGCAAATTCATTAATAAAGATTGGGAGCCCTCAAAATAGTCTTTACTCGAGGACGAAGGCTCATTATGATCCTCGGGCAAACTAGATTCGTTTAACGACATTATTTTTTAGGCCTCAACAGCCTCAAAGGTCAATGGGAATTCCTCCCAATTGTTCAGAACTTTCCCTTCTCTGAGGGACGGATGAGATGTGAAGGTGATTTGGTTGGTGGTTCGAAGATGACCATGATTTCCGATTGATTGTTGTTGTCAGAGTTGGGCATAGTCCCCCCCAAACTTGGTGGGATGACGATTGATGCCCAGTCGATTCCAATGGGGAAGGGTGATTTGTTCCTCTTACTTTTGATGATTTCCACCTTTGTAGATTCTGGAGTAGTCTCTAATAGACTTTCATTGGAATCCCCATTGAATAAAACATCAATGCCTTCTACAAAGGATGACTGGGACTCAACAACTGAGTCTTCTTGAATGTATAGAGGTTTGAAACTCAATGTTCTCGGTCTTTTTGCTGGTTTTGTTGGTAGTGGTTCTAATAAGTTGTTGGGTTTAATATGTGATTTTTGATAGCTGACACTGATATGCAGAACTCTGCCTAGATTCCAGACATTCGGTTCACGATTTTGCTTTCTCGCTAGTCGAAATTTTTTTTCTTGTCGTTCATTTCTACTATGTCATTTTTCGTGGGCCTAAACCCCAGACCGAAATAAGGATCGTGCTTTGTTGCTTCAACCAGTATACTTTTCCCTCTTCCTCCTGGTCCCAACCCGTGTCTAGGTCTATAACCTATTTTTTTCAAAACCCACCCAATCATCAGATTCGTTCTCGATAGTTCTACCTTTACCTTCTTTTTTCCTTTCTCAATATGATTGACAGCAGCGAATTGATATGAATGGTAGAGTGATTTGTCCTTCGTCATTTTGATATCGATAAACGACACATCCGGGGCTCTCCCAGTCGGGATAAGATTTTCTACCATCATAGATATCATCCTTTGCCCCATAATGAATTTGATTTTTTGGTGTAAAGAAGAAGGTACAACCCCTGTTATGTGGATCCAAGGCCTGCCCAGCAGCAAGTTAAAAGTTGTTGGTATTTCCATGACTTCAAATATTACTTCAAAGGTGTACGGGCCTATCATGATAAGTAGGTCCACTTCCCCTAGCGAATCCCTTCTTGAACTGTCGAAACCTCGGATGACCTTGTTGTTGGGCTTGACATGTGACCAATCACCATTGAGTTTTCAGAAGGTTTCAAGCGGACAAATATTCAGTGTTGAGCCGTTATCAATCAGCACCCTGGCAACCATCATACCCTTGCACATGATCATGATGTTCAGCGGTTCTATGTGCCCCCGCCCTTCAAACACAAATTCAATTTCAGTGAAGATAATAGGATTGGGGGCCATGATCTGGCCAATCGTTTGCTCCAACTATGCCGGTAAGGTAGTTTCAGGTACATGCGATTTTCCTAGAACTCTCATTAATGCCTCTTGGTGTTCCTTCGATTTTTGCATCAGGTCTAGAATACTGATTTGAGATGATTGTTTGTTCAATTGATCCACTATGTTATGCTCACTCTTACAAACGAGCTTAATGAAATCTACAGCCTCCTTATCTGTAACTTTCGCCTTCTCTTCTGTCTTGTCATCTTTGTACAACTTACCCTTTCCTTTTTCCTTTCTTTTTTCATCATCTGTCACCCCTTTCGTGGTCTATTTGATTTCTTCCTTGATGCTGACCCCCTTTTCTGGTGATTTTTGGCATCTCCCTACCCTGGTCATATGGCCGATATCAGCCACTATTGCTTTTTTCATGGTTTCGACCCCTACGATTATAGTAACGGTGGTCTCGTAACTCTAGGGAACTGCCTGGTCTGAGCTATAAGGGAATGGTTTAGGTGAGTGTATGGTCATGGGAGGTGGATCGGGTTTTACATTGAGAATGAGGGGTGGTGGTGGTGATGATTTGGATGTAGTGGTGGTGGGGGGAGTTACGTGAAGGGTTGATGGAGTGTATGGAATGACGGGCGGTAGACGTGAGGGTAAAGTGTATGGTATATGAAGGGGGGTCGGGTTGATCCCTGAGAAGTTGACAGTGTTTAGGGTATAACAAGAGGAGGTCGGGTTGAATTTTGATGGCTTGGTGATCCGTAAGGTATAACTAAAGGTGGTCGGGTAGTAGTACTTTGATGAGTAGGGTGGATAGTGAGGTCAGACAATTTGAGAGGTGGTAGTAAATTTTGGGATGAGTTTGTTGTGTAGTGGTTGACTGTGTTAACCGTGGGTGCTTTCGATTCCTTTGTTAATTGGACCCTGATTTTTGCTCCGATAGGCGCTATCAAATCTGAAGGATTGAAGTCGAGTTCTCCACAGACAACATTTACCCTGTGTCCACTCCCCTCTCCATTGTGAGTAGGTAGGGGGTTTTGATTGATATTCTGTTGTTGGGGTAGGTTGGCAGGTCCATCCAGGATGAGAGCTTTCTTATCGATCATATTTTGTACTTGATGTTTGAGCTGCCAGCATTGATCTATGGAGTGCCTTGGTGCACCCATGTGAAATTCGCATAACAAATTGGGGTTGTACCCTGGCCTTTTGCCTGCGTCAAGATTTGGTGGATGTTTTGCAAGATACTCACCCCTGAGCAAGATTGGAAGTAATTCCGATAGTGTCATAGGTAACCTGGTAAACACTCTATTTACTTTGTTGGGTCATGCCTGCTGGTTCTACCCATATAGTGGTACCTGCTGTGCAACTGGTAGAGGATTTGCCTTGAATTGGTTTTGAGGTGCAGGGTTCCATGCTGGTGGAGGGGTTGGAGCCCATGAAGTCGACGGCGCTTGTGGTCTTGGTGCCAATGAAGGGATGAAGAGGGGTCGGTTTGGCTGTACGTTGTTGACCTGTGCGTATTCCCTCTTTTTTCCTACCGGTACTGGCTTTCTTTGAGGTGGGATCCCTGCTGTTGCCCCTAGGCTCGTAAAATCAAATATCAGACCAGTTTGGATCCCGTCCTCGACCTGATCTGCTACTTGTACCAGATTTGAGAATGTGTTTGTAGTATGTCCCACTAGATGAGTATAAAAGGTGTGCCCTAGTGTAGAGATGAACGTGGTGTTCATCTCTTGCTCGATCATTGTAGGCCTCACTTGTGAAGCAGACTCTCGCCATCTCTGGATATACTCTTTTATTGTTTCCCTCTGTTTTCTCACCATCTTAGCCATGTCGTTTTGATCCAGTCCCACATCCATATTGAACCGATAGTTGTGCCAGAACATCTCAGTTAGGTCCTGCCAATTCTTGATGAGTGTATGGTCCAATCCGGAGAACCACTTGAGGGCGGGCCCTGTTAAACTCCTCTGGAATAATTGTACCAACAATCTGTCGTCCTTGCCATATTGGGGTACAGACCCACAATACAACTTTAGATGTGACAGCGGACACACTACCCCATTGTATTTTTCAAATTCTGGACATTTGAACTTGGCAGGTAATTAAGCATTGGGGTAGAAACAGAGGTCCTTGAATCGAGTTCCATTCATAGTGTTGATGCCCTTCATCCTCCTCATTTCTTCCTGTAGAGACTCGATTTGCTGAGCCAAATTTTCATCTGTGGCACTCTTGGCCTCTGTGGCCCTATACTCGCTTTCATCATCAGGAATGACCACAGGGGGTGGTCGATTATATGGAATATAGAACGGGGGCCCCTGGTATTCAGGCACTGTATGAGGCATGGTGGTCTGTGGTCCTTGTGGACATTGTTCGGATAGATCATGATTTGATTCCGACGCGTGTTGCTGTATTGTTTGGGCTTGTATGATGCTGGCGTTGGCTAATACGACACTTACCATTTTTTCTTGCCTCTCAATTATTTTCAATAGTGCTGCTATTTGTGGATCGATATCTGACGTATCAACTACTGGGGGCTGTGCTGGTTCGGAAGAACTCATGATGATGGTGGAAGATTTGAGAAAATACGGAGGTTCCTTTGGTTGCTTATATTTCTTTCGTTTGGCCACCTTTGATTACAGAAGACCAAGCATTACTATCTTGTTTACAAAAAAAAAATGCATGACATTTTATTAGGTCGGGCGAAGTTGGCATCAACACGGGACTGGCAAAACATTTTGAAAAAAGAATTACATCAGCCGGAGCTGGCATCGACACAGAGTCGATAAAATTAAAAAGATTTCATCAGCACGAAGCTGGCACACGGAGTAGGTAAAATTTAAAAACAATTTCATCAGCACGGAGCTGGCATCGACACAGAGTCTGTAAAAGTTAAAACGATTTCATCAACACGGAGCTGGCATCGACACGGAGTCAGTAAAATATTTTGAAAAAGAAATTTCATCAACACGGGGCTGGCATCGACACGGAGTCGGTAAAATATTTTGAAGAAGAAATTTCATCAGTACGGGGCTGGCATAGACGGAGTCAGTAAAAGATTTAAAAAAAAAATTTCATCAGCACAGGGCTGGCGTCGACACGGAGTCGGTAAAATTAAAAAGATTTCATCAGCACGGAGTTGGCATCGACATGGAGTCGATAAAAATTAAAACAATTACATCAGCACGAAGCTGGAATGGGCACGGAGTCGGTAAAATTTAAAAACGATTTCATCAGCACGGAGCTGGCATCGACACGGAGTTGGTAAAATTTTTTGAAAAAGAAATTTCATTAGGACGGGGCTGGCATAGACACGGAGTCGGTAAAATTAAAAAGATTTCATCAGCACAGAGTTGGCATCGACACAGAGCCGGCAAAAATTAAAACGATTACATCAGCACGAAACTGGCATCGACTCGGAGTCGGTAAAATTTAAAAACGATTTCATCAGCAGGGAGCTGGCATCGACACGGAGTCGATAAAATTTTTTGAAAAATAAATTTCATCAGCACGGGGCTAGCATCGACACGGAGTCGATAAAATATTTTGAAAAAAATTTCATCAGTACGGGACTGGCATAGACGGAGTCAGTAAAACATTTAAAAAAAAAATTTCATCAGCACAGGGCTGGCGTCGACACGGAGTCGGTAAAATTAAAAAGATTTCATCAGCACGGAGTTGGCATCGACACGGAGTCAATAAAAATTAAAACAATTACATCAGCACGAAGCTGGAATGGACACGGAGTCGGTAAAATTTAAAAACGATTTCATCAGCACGGAGCTGGCATCGACACGAAGTTGGTAAAATTTTTTGAAAAAGAAATTTCATCAGTACGGGGCTGGCATCGACACGGAGTCGGTAAAATATTTTGAAAAAGAATTTTATCAGCACGAGGCTGGCATCGACACGGAGTCGGTAAAATATTTTGAAAAAGAATTTTATCAGCACGAGGCTGGCATCGACACGAAGTTAGTAAGATATTTTGAAAAAGAAATTTCATCAGCATGAGGCTGGCATCGACACGGAGTCGGTAAGACATTTTGAAAAAGAAGATTACATTTTGAATTTTGCACACCAACCCATTAAATAATTCATTTATACAATGATTATTCACAACGAAAATAAAAGAAAATTTATTGAACTATTGAAAATTATTTGACAGATAAGATTTTTATTGAATAATAACTTTCCATAACTCTAACTTAGATTTTTTTACATAGACGCTTAGATTTGTTTTGATTGTCATCAAGATTGCTAAGACAATTAGGCTTGCTTCTCTTGGTTCTAACGACTGCCTCTTTGATCTCTACTGGTCCATCTGGATACCCTAAGGTGCGCTTGTTCCAAGTCTTCTCAATGAAATGTACTTACTTTTCAGTCAATTATTCGGAAGAAAAGAATTCTTTGGGTTGAGGCAGCGAAAACTCTATAGGCATTTCATACTGTTCTGGTATTAAGGTAGGTTGGTAAAAATATGTCTTCTGCAGTCCAATTAAACGAACATAATAGGATCCTTTAGTACCTAAAATAGGGTAGTCAGCCATCCACCAAGGGCATCTCAAACCAATATGACGGGCAAGGAGAGAATCCAATCATTTGCTCCAAGCTTTGACTGAGTTGTGACGCACTAACATGTGTATTTTGGAAAAGTGCTTTGGCCTATACTCGTGGGTTGAAGGAATGTCCACAATTTTAAGACAATCGTAAAGTCACATATAAAGTAGGTGAGGGCTTCCTTTGAAACCCCTTCCCTCACCATTTTTTAGGGCATCTAGACCTGAGAAGGTTTCAGCTAGAATGAGAGGTACAGGATTGGCTTTTCTAGAGAGCTGGGAAGCTATGTCTATGAAAGACTCAGGAACAGTTTGACCTTCACTTTTGGAGATCAGTATGTATTGGGCTAAGATTCCTAAACACAACCGATAGTCTATAGTGGCTCTACAAGCTTCTAGTTTTACATTAATGGGATGACTGCGGGAGTGGTATGGACTCAATAAGGGTACTAAATCCAATCTCCCTTTACGGACTAAGGCCTTGACTTCTTCTTTTGAAATGTTTAGGCCTGTGGCGAGGTCACCAGAATATCCTGTCTTCAATGAAGGCCTGACTAGAGGACCTGAAGTAGATATCCCCATGATGCCACAATAATCTTCATGAGTAGGACACACGTGCATATGCCCAATGTGGAAGATGTGAAGATAAAGGTTCCAACGATTAGCCATAGTGCGCAAAAGATTCCAATCTATCTTAACCTCGTGGAAGTACAGGGCGCATCTCAACATGAATTTCCCAAAGTTGAATTTCTCTACGATGTGCATCCCTGTGATGGTTGTTTTGACCAACTAGTCGATTGGGTTATTGCCTACAGCTAGCATCCTGAGTTGACATAAAAGAATAGTTCAGTACATTTCCAAGGTCCATGCAAAACATATCTTTGTAAGTCATTTTTTTTAACAAAATAATAAATCTTTTGTAAAATATTTTTCCTTTTCTTTTCTTTTGGAAAATATTTTTCTTCTATTGAAATGGGTTGGGACCCGAATTAGAGAAAAAAGAACTTGAACGTCATTTTGACTTAAATGGTCTGGCCCATTGTGATTGTTAGATCGAGATGAACTGGTTCATTGTGCATCACTACCAAATTTAAAATGGATTCTTTATTGGGTTGGTGCACCCATTGATATGATATTTTTGAACAAATGGTTTGATTATCTTGAAGATAAAATCGTAACTTCCTGATCTCAACAATTTGTAATGTACATTTCCGAAAAGCAACCCGGGAACACCCACTACAAGTTCGAGTAATGAATTATGGGAAGGTTTCTAGACTCTAGGTTTACTATGTGCAATGCAATTTATCTGGCCACCCTTGTCCAAGTACACCTATATACCTCTTGAGCGTATTCAATTAGACGGTACGTGGTGACTTGGTTTGATATACCGTATAGGTGATAATCTAAGTCTCCAACTCAAATCTCTGAAGTCAAAAATAGTCAGTTTGATCCCCAGTTGAGAGGTAGAGCACGATGCTGAGCAAGGACACTCTTAAGTCACCTCTCGTCTAGAATAGACGTCGTCTATCCCCCTAGTACCGTAGTACGACGGGGCAGGATCTCGCTTAGGCACTAATTTTGATCAAGAAGTGTAATTAGATTACTTTGATATACCGTATAGGTACGAGTCTAGGGTTGTAGCTTTTATAAATGGTTTTCGCGTCCTGCGAGGAGACCGACCACGTACTAGTACTACGTTGGCAATCGGGACATGTAACCGTGTGGCTTACAATAGAACAAAGGCTTAGGTCACTCCAACATGGGTGCATCGATATACCTTTCAAAATCACCCGATCAAACGGTACTGATGCCCAGTTTTATATACCTTACGGTACATGATTGGAGTTGTGATTTTCATGAATGACGTTGCATCTTCCAAGAGACCGGGCCACGTACTAGTGCCACGTTGGCTATTAGGGACATGCAAGCGTGCAATGTAGTAAAGTAAACGTGCTAGTCGTGTGTACAAATAGGATAGGGTGTGCCTGGGGCATTTTCCAGATGAGTGGGCCCGTGGGCCAAATCAAACCATTCATACATAGATGTCACATAGATCGAAGACTACCAAATCCATCACATCCACATTAAAATCATGTAGACACATTAAAATATACCTATAGAGACCATGGCTTTTTAGATAATTAGTCCACAAGGATAGCACATTCATAATTAGGCATCGACCAATCCATATATTTTTTTTCATTTTTTTTTATTTTTTTATTTTATATGAATGAACTAATCATGAAAGGACTTCTATTTTTATTTTTTTATTTTTTTTTATGGTCCAACCGATGATCACTTTGAATTTTTATTTTGATCAATAAAAAAAAGTGGCGAGCGGTACGCCCTAAGTTTAACAAAAGTGATCCGTTTGATCTTTTGAAGTTTTAAAAACTAAAAAAAAATGAAGACCAAGAGGAAAGTTGCCAAGACTGACATAAGGAACAAACTGAGCAAAAAAAATTTTAATTAATTTTTTTAATTTTTTGTGTGCTCATTTTGAGGCACATTGCCTCTGGTTTTTGGCTTGGGCTAAATTTTTTTTTTATGCTTTTTTTTCTACTCATTTTGTATCCCGATAAGACGTCAAATAGAAATGCTAGCGTAAACAATAGTAAACGAACTCAAAAACTAATTCTGACTTGATAATATCTTATTGACATAGTCATATTTGGAAGAAAATTTTGTTCTACCCCAAATTGATATGCTATAATAGTTAATCAGAGATCAGACGGGAAAGTTACAATCAGTTTAAGTTCGACTGTCCATTCGGCAAAAAAAAAATGATTTTTTTTTTCATTTTGAGGTACATTGCCTCTGTTTTTTGGCTTGGGCCAAAGAATTTTTTTTTATGATATACATGCTTAAAAGAGACATAATCGGAGAACTAAAGAAAAAACTGATTTGTTTTTTTTCATTTTTTTAAAACTCATTTTGAGGCACATTTCCTCTAGTTTTTGGCTGGGGCTAAAAAAATATATTTTTTTCATATTTTTTTTAATTTTTTTGATGATATACATACTTAAAAGAAACATAATCGGCTAACTAGAGAAAAAAAAACTGATTTTTTTAACTAAAAAAAGTAAATAAATGATGAGTGTCTCCAAACACTCAATTATAAGCACATTTTCCGGATATTTATCTTGATTTTTGTACCTATTTCTCTATATTAGGATAATAATCATGATAAGCCTCAACCACCACGTTGCATGTTAATTAGGCTTAATTATATATAAATAATTTCATTTACTAGATAAATCTAATTACGTGTGTTTCTTGTGCAGAAAATCAACAATTTGGAATCAAAATCTCAAGGCAAAAGCATTGGGCCCACTTTGGAATGCCCTAACACTTTGGAATGCCCTAATCCTTTGGAATGCCCTAATCCTTAACTCATATTCTCCTCTTTTGTCTTTTTGTGCAAAGAAAAGTGGAGGCTACTTTTAGACTCTTCTACACACATTTTCTCTATAAATAGAGCCTTCATTTTTAGAGAAAGGGTCCCATCTTGGTTCTCTTATCCAAGACTCCTTTAATCTAAGGCTCTTTGCCTATTCTCTTATTTTTTGTATTTTCATTTTCTAGTTATTTTCTTTTGGTTAACTAGTCTTGTAAGAAGTAGAAGAAGAAGAAGTTGTAATTTTCTCCATGAAATGAAGAAAAGTTCTTTCATCTCTTGTCTTCCCTCTCTTGCAATGACATTAGGCTAAGTTCCCCTCCATTGGAGAGTGGAAAAGCCTAGAGCAAGTTCTTGTGTTATTTCTAATTTTATGCCTTTCTTTTATTTAAAATGCTTATGAATTCTCTTTAAGTTTCTTGCACATTTTATTCTTAATATAGATACTTTATGCTTAGATTAGATCAAGATAAAGTATGCTTAAATTAGATAATTTGTAGTAAGAAGTTCTCAAGAAATTCTACTTTGTTTTTGTTTCTTTATTTCATTTTAATTGCAAAACTTTCCGATCTAAGGAGCTAACACCAAGCCCTTATGATTGAGTTATAAAAAGGCTAGAGACTAGAAATTGCTCATTAACATGTTTTAGGTAGATCCACCTCCAGTGGTGTTTTAATTCATAAGTTTACTTTCTTTTAATTTCATTTACTTTAGTTTATTTTCTAGCAATTTTACATCTTCTTATAAGTTCAAAAATACAAAGAAAAACAGTTTTAATTCCTTTTAGTTAATTTGAATTTTATCTTCTTAGCTTAGCTCTATTCCTCCTTTCTCTTGGGTTCGATCCCCTACTTGCCCCACAAGTAAGGTACAACTAAGATTATTATTAACTCCGGTGAGAAGAACAACGATAGTCTCATCAATAAACAAAGAGAAACCCACCTAAACAACAAATACAACAAATAATGTTAGCTTGCAAATAAGAATATTTTGTATTTTTTTCAAAATGAACGAGTTGACACGAGGGTAGAACCTTCTTTTCTCAGTGGAGTCGTCAAGCTGTAGATACGTGATTTTCGATTACGATGACCACATCTACTAAGGTTAAGAGTTGCCACCATTCATATTGTAAGTGGGTGTGAATGGTCACCCAATGTACATTTTTTGAAAAAATGACATTTTGGTATTTAGTGACTCACGATGGAAAGGAACTAATCGAACCTTGAGATTCGGGGTAAGCGACTCGGTTGGAGAAAAGGGAAGGTGTTAGGCACCCTTTTCTCCCCACTAAATAGTGATAACCTCAACTCAACTCGATCATTTTGATTTAAAAAAATACGAAAAATAAAGTGCCACGTGTCGTGCGTTTGTACCCTAAATAGGAATTTATTTTCGGCTTGATTATAGGATCATCCCATTAAAGGGAATGATCCTTATAAACCTATGCCTTGAGGACCATTCATCCCAAGTCCATCTAAAATAAAATTAAAGAGAATGAGAGGGATAATAGAAGAGGGAGGAGGAGAGGTAGAGAAGAAGAAATGGGGATAGTATACTTTGAATCCACCTTGATGCTTTAATATTTTCTTTTCTTTTCTTTTCTTTTCTTTCTTTCCTTCTT
>NW_028236820.1:0-60000 GCF_017979445.1 Akebia trifoliata
CCTGAGGGCAGAGATTGAGGATCTCCGGGAAAGGCTTGCCCAGGGTCCTTGTTTTGATGCCTTTGCATCTTACCTGGTGAGCCGTGATGCTTCGGATGCCGAAGTGGTAATGATGGGGCAAGCCACCCGCATTCGTGCCTTAGAAGAGAGACTCGATTCCTTCTTCATTTCTCATCGAGATGTGTGATTGGCACCATTTTTTTTTTGTATTTTCTTTTCCTTTGCAAAACGTAATGTGAAACTTTTTGGAATGAAAGGAAAATAGGTTTTTTACTTACTTGGCCTCAGGTGTATCTATTGCTTTGAAAACATGATGTTTGAATAAGTCCTATATTTTTCATCATCGGCCCAAAATAGTAGTTTTGAAAGCATTTGAATTTTTTTTTTTTAGGGTTTGTCTTTGTCGAATTGGTATTGTAGATCCAAAATATGAAAACTTTTTTTTTTTTTTTTAAAAGACCTTTGTTATTTCGATGATATTTGTGTTTTTGCCAACTACTGAGGATATAAATGTCAGCAGTTCTCAGGCTCTTTTTAGAGTCATCCCCAGTGCCCCAGTACTGGGTGAATATCGATTGAGCATGGGACTTGGGAAATTTTCGCCGTTCACAGTTTATACTCATGCGGGCCAGGAGTTTTTTTTTTTTTTTTTTTTAGTTTGTCCCCTTTTGCCTGGTGCCTTTTTTTTAGTTACGGTTTTCACCAGACCCGGTTTCCACACCGGTTTCCACATTTTTGCGCATCGATGCCTTTTTAGGTTTTCATTGTGCCAATGGCTTTGATCTTGCCATAGTCTGATTTTTTTACTCATAGCGCCCTCTCGGGTTTTCACTATGCCCTTTCAGACTATGCTTGTATTTTTTTGGATTTTTACATTGCAGATCTTGTTTGGAGCCTCTGTGTCTTTGTGGCTTGGTGACTCAAGTTGAGCTGCGAGATTGGCGACTCTACTCTTGTAGTGGCACTCTTTCTTGAGTAACAGCTCTAGATTCCCCTCTCGAGTGTGCTGACAACTATTTGTGGCTCGGCAACTTAAGTTGAGCCGCAAGATCGGCTACTCTACACTTCGAGTACTCTTTTTTTTTTAATATCCGATCTGGACTCCCCTCTCGCGTCTTCCAACGACTAATAAGACTTGAGGTCCAGATCAAGATGCCAGATCATTGGTGCTGCCACCGTCATTATGATGCCTCAGAACATTCCCTGATCCGAAAGGACTTTTGATGGGACGAAGTGTTGGCTAAGGCTAAAGTGTAGTGGAAAGATAAAAAGGTTAAGGTAGGTTCGTCTAGAGTGGGTTAGACTTGGGGTTCGTCTATTTTTGTTTCGAAAAGGTGATCTATGTCTCCTCCCAGCGTCTCTCGAACTTGTGTAGGCTGGAGATTTGGGTCGAGCTCAGATCAAGTATCCGAGTTTTTTGAATTTTTTGATTTTTTTGTATTTTAGCCGTTCACAGTTTATCCTCATGCGGGCCAGGAGTAGCTGATGCTTTGACTTTCTGATTTTCTTTTCTTTTGTTTCCCCCTTTTTTTCGATTTTTTTTTTTTTGCATTGACTTGCCCCAGTCTTAGGTTAAGAAATGAACGTGATGGCTCAAAAGAGTTGACTAGGGTTAGATAGTTGTTTTCAGGATAGCAAAGATGGTCTTTCGTCATCTCAGGGTCAGATCTCAGGTGTAGTATTTCTTAACGGTGTCAGCATTGATCAGTTGGGGGAAGACTTCTCCATCCATCTCTGTAAGGATCAAAGCTCTTCCCGTCATCACCTTCTGCACAATGAATGGTCCCTCGTAGTTTGGTCTGAACTTTCCCCTGGCATCTTGTTGGATTGGTAAAATATTTTTCAATACAAGGTCTCCTGGTGAGAAATTTCGAGGTTTGACTTTCTTGTTGTAGGCTCGAGCTATTCGTCTCTGATAGATCTGTCTGTGGCAAATAGCTGCAAGGCATTTTTCTTCAATCAGATTTAGTTGATCAAATCGAGCTTGAACCCATTCTGTTTCATCCAACTCAGCTTCTTTTAAGATTCTGAGGGAGGGAATCTCAACCTCGACAGGTAAGACTGCTTCCATTCCATACACCAATGAGTACGGAGTTGCCCCAGTTGAGGTTCGAAATGAAGTCCGGTAAGCATGAAGGGCAAAAGGCAACATGTCATGCCAATCTTTGTAGGTGACTGCCATTTTCTCGATGATTCTTTTAATGTTTTTGTTGGCGGCCTCGACTGCTCCGTTCATTTTGGGTCTATACGGTACCGAGTTGTGATGAGTGTTCTGAAAGTCCTTGCACATCTTGATCATATCCTTGTTTTTGAAGTTCTTGGCGTTGTCTGTCACTAATCTGCTGGGAAGTCTGTAACGACAGATGATGTTGTTCTTAACAAACTCAGAACAGTGCTCTTGGTGACATTTGCATAAGAAGCTGCTTCTACCCATTTCGTAAAGTAATCGATAGCGACTAGGATGAAGCGGTGCCCATTTGAAGCTTTTGGCGAAATCTGTCCAATAACGTCCATGCCCCAGAGTGAGAAGGGCCAAGGAGTAGTCATATTGTGCAACTCTGAAGGTGGCGCGTTGATCTTATTGGCATAAATCTGGCAGAGATGGCATTTACGGACATGTTGATAGCAATCACTTTCCATTGTTGTCCAGTAATATCCCATTCTCATGATCTTCTTAGCAAGCATGTGACCATTCATGTGAGGTCCGTAGACTCCACCATGTACGGTTTCGATAAGTCGTTTTGCTTCTATTTCTGCCACACATCGGAGTAAGACTTCATGATGTGATTTCTTGTACAGAATGCCATTGCTCAGGAAGAATTGGCCTGCTAGCTTTTGGATAGTCCTTCGATCATTAGACGTTGCGTCTGATGGGAGAGTTCGATCTTCGAGATAGGCTTTGATGTCTGAATACCAAGGCTTTTCTTCAGATTCTTCTACTTCGACGGGTAGGCAGTAAGCTGGCTCATCTTGAAGTCCGATCTCAATAGGATCAATGACTAAGTCCTCTGAGATACTGATCATAGAAGCGAGCGTTGCTAGTGCATCAGCAAATTGATTCTTAGCTCTCGGCATATAAGTAAATGAGATTCTATCGAAGCATGAGCTTAGTTCCTCTAGATACTTATGGTAGGAGATCAATCTCGGCTCTCGAGTCTTCCATTCTCCAGTCGTCTGATAGACTACTAGGTTTGAATCTCCGAAAACATCGATCTCATCTACCTCGAGATCTAGTGCCGCTTTCAACCCTGCTATGCACGCTTCGTATTCAGCCTCGTTGTTAGAACATTGAAACTTTAGTCTGATTGCAATTGGCACGTGGGACCCATCTGGTTTGATCAAGACTGCCCCTATTCCGTTTTCTTTCTGATTTGCTGTTCCGTCAAAGTACATTTTCCAGCCTAATTCTTCATCATCGTCCTCAATCTCAGTGAGTAATATGGCTTCGTCAGGAAATTTTGTCTTCAGTGGTTCGTAATCAGGCAATGGGTGCTCGGCTAAGTGGTCGGCGATGGCTTGCCCCTTGATGGCCTTTTGAGTGACATAGGTGATGTCAAATTCAGATAATAGTAATTGCCATTTCGCAGTACGACCCGTTAGTGCTGGCTTTTCGAAGAGATACTTGAGAGGGTCCATTCGAGCGATGAACATAGTCGAGTAGCTGAGGAGATAGTGGCGTAGTCGTTGAGATGCCCATACCAGTGCGCAGCAAGTCTTCTCAAGTGCCGAATACTTCGCCTCATAATTAGTGAATTTTTTGCTGAGATAGTAAAATGGCTTGTTCTTTTCTACCTGACTCGTCGTGTTGCCCCAGTACACAGCCCATAGACGTTTCTTGCACCGAGATATACATCAATAAAGGTCGCCCTGGCGTAGGAGGAACCACGACTGGTGGATTGAGCAAATATTTTTTTATCTTGTCGAAGGCTTCTTGACAATCCTGGTTCAATGCTTTTGGCATATCTTTTCTGAACAACTTAAATATTGGTTCACAGATAGGCGTGAGTTGTGCGATGAATCTGCTGATATATTGTATTCTACCCAGAAATGCTCGGACATCCTTTTCTGATACCGGTGCTTTTATTTCAAGAATGTACTTGGTCTTTGCTGGATCTATCTCAATGCCTCTTCTACTGACAATGAATCCCAATAACTTGCCTGATGTTGCCCCGAATACACACTTTGCTGGGTTGAGCCTTAAGCTATATTTCCTTAGCCTGTCGAACAACTTTTTCAGATTTACCAGATGGTCTTCTTCTATATCAGATTTAGCGATCATGTCATCTACGTAGACTTCCATTTCTTTATGGATCATGTCGTGGAACAAAGTTGTCATTGCGCGCTGATAAGTTGCCCCTGCATTTTTAAGCCCGAATGGCATAACTTTGTAATGAAACGTGCCACAGGGTGTACTGAATGCTGTTTTCTCTTGGTCTTCTTCTGCCATTTTTATCTGATTGTACCCGGAAAACCCATCCATGAATGAGAATATACCATGTCCTGCTGTGCTATCGACTAGAGTGTCGATGTGAGGCAGTGAAAAATCATCCTTAGGACTGGCTTTGTTCAAATCCCGATAGTCGACACACATTCTTACTTTCCCGTCCTTCTTTGGTACCGGAACGACATTGGCTAGCCATTCGGGGTACGTGGAGACTGCGAGAAATCCTGCTTGAAACTGTTTCATCACTTCGTCTTTGACTTTGAGTGTCAATTCTGGCTTAAGTCTTCTTAACTTTTGCTTGATCGGCTTGCTCTCAGGTGTGATCGGCAACTTATGAACAACAAAATCCGTGTCTAAACCGGGCATATCTTTGTAGGACCAGGCGAAGATGTCTTGATAGTTACGCAATAGTTCAATCATTTCTTCTTTTTGCTGAGGGGTTAACAAGGCTCCGATTTTTACAACACGTGGGTCATCTTCAGTGTCGAGATTAACTGAGTCTATATCCTCAATGTTTGGCTGAACACCTTTTTCATGTCGTTGTAACAGGTCCTTGATTTCTTTAGGAGGGTATTCCACTTCGTCCTTAGACTCTTCCTCAATTCCAATGAGATCGAAGTCAAGTTCGAGATCGAAGTCATACTCGTCCTTTTCATATTCTGTTCTGTCCAAAGGTCCATCCGATTGAGACAAACCCCTTAAATTATGAGAAAACTTTTTTTGGATTTTTGGAATATATCAATTTTTTTGAGATTTGAAAGCTTTTGATTTTTTTCTTTTTTGAAGACTTTTTGATTTTTTCGATTTTTGAAGAATTTTTGATTTTTTTGGTTTTTGAGTACTATTTTCCGGACATCTGAAATAAGAAAAACAATCATGCATTAGTAAAGATAGGGAGCCCTCAAAACAGTCTTTAACCGAGGACGAGGGCTCGTTATGATCCTCGGGCAAACTGATGTCGCCTAACGGCATTTTTTTTTAGAGGCTATGGTAGCCTCTAGGGTTAGAGTGAATTCTTCCATTGTTCTTCAGAGTCTCCCCTTCTCTGAGGGGGGGGAGCGGATGAGATGTGAGAGTGATTTGTTGGGTGATTTGGTTGGTGGTTCGGAGATAACCATGATCTCCGATTGATCTTTGTTGTTGTCAGGTTGGGGCACAGTCCCTCCCAAACTCGGTGGGATGACGACTGATGCCCAGTCAATGTCGGTGGGAAAAGGTGATTCGTTCCCTTAGTTGGTAATGATTTCCACTTTGATAGATGTTGGAGCGGTCTCCGATGGACTTTCCTCAGAATCCCCATTGAACAAAACGTCAATGCCTTCTACGAAGGATGATTGGGACTCGACGATTGGGTCTCTGTGCATTGGTGTGATATTTACCTTTTTTGGCCTTTTTGCCCGTGGTGGTTCTGATAAGTTGTCGGGTCTAATATGGGCCTTTGAGAAACTAACACTAATGTGAGGGACTCGGCCCGGGTTCCAGACATTCGATTCCCAATTTTGCTTTCTTGCTAGTCGAAGTTCTTTTTTCTTTTCTTTCATTTCTGCTATATCCTTCTTTGTGGGCTTGAACCCTAGACCAAAATAAGGAGTATATTTGCTTGCTTCGACTGGTGTAGCTCTTCCTCTTCCCCCTGGTCCTAACCCTTGCTTGGGCTGGTAACCTCCCTTTTCATGACCCACCAACCAACAATAATGTTCGCTCTCGATAGCTTTGCCTTTACCTCTCCTTTCCCTTCTCGATGTGGTTGACAGCCGCGAATTGGTACGAATGGGTAGAGTGCCTTGTCCTTGTCATTTCGATATCAATGAAAGGCACGTCTAGGGCTCTCCCAGCTGGAATAAGGTTCTCTGCCAATACTGATCATCCTCTTGTCCCATGATAAATTTGACTCTTTGGTGCAACGAGGAAGGCATAGCCCCGGCAGTATGAATCCAAGGTCTGCCCAGTAACAAGTTGAAGGTCGTTGGTATTTCCATGACTTCAAACGTCACTTCAAAGGTGCAGGGTCCTATTGTGATTGGTAGTTCTACTTCGCCCAACGAGTCCCTTTTCGAACTATCGAACCCTCAAACAACCTTGTTGTTGGGCTTCACAAGCGACCAATCGGCGTTCAGCTTTCGGAAGGTCTCAACTGGACAAACATTAAGCACTGAGCCGTTGTCAATCAGCACCTTGGCGACCATCATGCCCTTGCATATGACCATAATGTTTAGTGGCTCGACGTGCCCCGTTCCTTCAGGTGTAAACTCATTTTCTGTGAAGATAATAGGATTGGAGGCCATGATCTGGCTGACCGTTTGCTCTAACTGTGCCGGTGTCGTGGTCGAAGGTACATGTGATCCCCTAGGACTTTCAACAATGCTCTTGGTTGCTCTTCCGATTTTTGTATTAGTCCTAGGATGCTGACTTGGGCTGGCTGCTTGTTCAATCTGTCTACTATGTTATGCTCTCTCTTGAGGATGAGCTTAATAAAGTCTGTGGCTTCTTCACTTTCACCTTTTCTTCCATCTTCTCATCCTTATACAACTTGCCTTTCCCCTTTGCTTTCTTTTGTCTTCATCGGTCACCTCTTCTGCAGTCTCTTTGCTTTCTTCCCTGATTTTCCCCTTATTTTCTGACAATTTTTGACACTTTCCCGCCCTGGTTATACGACTGATATCAGCCACCATTGCTTTCTTCATTATTTTGACCCCGACGGTCGTGGTGATGGTAGTCTCATAGCTCCAAGGAATTGCCTGATCGGAGCTATATGGGAATGGTTTAGGTGAGTGTATGATTATGGGGGGTGAATCGGGTTTCATATTGAGAATGAGAGGAGGTGGTGGTGATTTGGATGTAGTGCTGGTGGAAATTGGTGGAGTCGATGTAGTGTATGGGATGACGAGTGGTAGACGTGGAGATGAAGTGTATGGTATATGGAGGGGGGGTCGAGTTGACCCTTGTGGATATGGTGGTATGTACGGTATGACAAGAGGGGGTCGAGTCGAACTTTGATGATGGGGTGATCCGTAAGGTATGACTAAAGGCGGTCGAGTGGTAGTATCTTGATGAGGGGGATGGATGGTAAGGTTGGCCATTCTGAGAGGTAGCTGTGAATTTTGTGATGGATTTGTTGCATAGTGGTTAACTGTGTTAATCGCTGACATCTTTGATTTTTGGGTTAAGTGGACCCTGATTTTGGTTCCGATGGGTGCTATTAGATCTGAAGGATTGAAGTTAAATTCTTCGCAGATGACATTTACCCTGTGCCCACTCCCCTCCCCATTATGAGTAGGTAGGGGGTTTTGATTGATGTTCTGTTGTTGGGGTGGGTTAGGAGGTCCATCCAGGATAAGAGCCTTCCTATCAATTAGATTCTGCACTTGATGTTTGAGCTGCCAACATTGGTCTATGGAGTGTCCAGGTGCACCCATATGAAATTCACAAAACAAATTGGAGTTGTACCCTGGCCCTTTGGCAGCTTCAAGATTTGGTGGACGTTTGACAAGATACTCACCCTTGAGCAAGATTGGCAGTAACTCAGATAATGTCATGGGTAGCCTGGTAAACACTCTATTAACCCTGTTCGGTTTTGCTTGTTGATTCTGCCCATATAGTGGTGCCTGCTGGTTCTGTCCATATAGTGGTGCCTGTTGCGTTTATGGAGGAACTGTCCGGAAGGGATTCTGCGGCGCTGGAGCCCAAGCAGCTCGAGGTACTGGTGCCCAAGGTGCGTGGGGTGCCTGTGGCCGCTGAGCTGGTGCTCGAATGATGAGAGGTTGACTGAGTTGTACATTATTGACTTGGGTATCCTCTTTCTTCTTGACAAAAGGCACTGATTTCTTCTGTGCTGATGCCCCCGCCGTTGCACTCAAAGCTGTAAAGTCAAATATTAGACCAGTTCGGATCCCGTCCTCGACCCGGTCTGCTACTTGAACTAAGTTTGAGAAGGTGCCTGTAGTGTGTCCAACCAAATGAGTGTAAAAGGCATGTCCCAGTGTTGAGATAAACGTAGTGTTCATCTCCTGTTCCGTCATTGCGGGCCGTACTTGTGAAGCGGACTCCCGCCATCTCTGGGCATACTCTTTCACTGTCTCCTTGTGTTTCCTCGTTATCTTAGCCATATCATTGTGATCCAGACCCACGTCTGTATTGAACCGGTAATTGTGCCAGAACATTTCAGCCAAATCCTACCAACTCTTGATGAGTGTATGGTCCAGTCCTGAGAACCACTTGAGAGCCGGTCCTGTTAAGCTTCTTTGGAAAAGTTGTACCAGTAGTCTGTCATCCTCGCCATATTGGCACATTAACCCACAATATAATTTGAGGTGTGACAGAGGACACCCAACACCATTATATTTCTCGAATTCCGGGCATTTAAACTTAGCCGGCAGCTGTGCGTTGGGATAGAAGCATAGGTCCCTGAATCTTGTCCCTCCTAGAGTATTTTGTGCCCTTCATCCGCCGCATTCCTCTTGAAGAGATTCGATCTGTCGGCCATTTTGTCGTCGGTAGCACTCTTAGCTTAGGAGCCCTAAAGTCACACACCGTCATCTGGGATCACCACCGGGGGTGGTTGATTTTGTGGTATATAGAGCGGAGGACCCTGATACATTGGCACAATAGGAGGTGGTGTTGTTTGTTGGTCTGGTCGTATTTGCTCAGGGGGTTCGGGGTTTGACCCGGATGCTTGATGCTGAGTTGCCTGTGCTTGCAAAAAATTAGTGCTACTCAAGACAGCTGCCAAGATTTGTTCCTGCCTTTTCGTTATTTCTAACAGCTTTGCTATCATTGCATTAGCTTCGGTCAGTTCATTTGTAGTAGGTTGTGGTTCATCTGAGTTACTCATAGCTGATGAAGATGATTGGAGAAAGTATGGAGGCTTCTCAAGATGTTTGTACTTTTTTCGTTTGGCCACCTGTGAGTACAGAAGACCAAGTGTTACTATCTTACTTACAAAAAAGAAAATGCATGATGTTTTATTAGGTCCGGTAATTATTATGGGATGGTACTCAAAAAGGGAAATTTAGTTAGATGAGCCTGAAAACATGGTTCGTCAGCGCGGAGCTGGATTGTTTTGAGAGAAAATAATTATATCAGCACGAAGCTGGCATCGACACGGGGTCGGTAAAACAGTTTGAAAAGAAATTACATCAGTACGTAGCTGCCATCGACACGGAGTCGGTAAAACGGTTTGAAAAGAAATTACATCAGCACGGAGCTGGCATTGACGCGGAGTCGGTAAAATATTTTGAAAAGAAATTACATCAGCACGGAGCTGGCATCGACGCGGAGTCGGTAAAACATTTTGAGAAGAAATTACATCAGCACGGAGCTGGCATCGACACGGAGTCGGTAAAACATTTTGAAAATAAATTACATCAGCACGGAGCTGGCATCGACACGGAGTCGGTAAAACATTTTGAAAAGAACTTACATCAGCACGGCGCTGGCATCGACGCGGAGTCGGTAAAATATTTTGAAAAGAAATTACATCAACACGGAGCTGGCATCGACACGAAGTCGGTAGAATATTTTGAAAAGAAATTACATTAGCACGGAGCTGGCATCGACGCGGAGTCGGTAGAATATTTTGAAAAGAAATTACATCAGCACGGAGCTGGCATCGACGCGGAGTCGGTAAAACATTTTGAAAAGAAATTACATCAGCACGGAGCTGGCATCGACGCGGAGTCAGTAGAATATTTTGAAAAAAGTAATTTCATCAGCACAGGGCTGGCATCGACACGGAGTCGGTAAAACATTTTGAAAAAGGTAATTTCATCAGCACGGAGCTGGCATCGACACGGAGTCGGAAAAGTATTTTGAAAGAAGGTAATTTCTGAGATAAATCGAGTTATAATAACCCATGTCTTTGGCAGCCCCCAATTCAGTTCTCTGAAGTCATTGTCGGCCAGGCAGATCTCCAAGGAAGAGGCGGCGCACAATGGCACTCTTAAATCACTTGTTCCCTGAATAGACGTAGTCTATCCCCCTCGTATTAATAGGGTAAGATCTTTCTAGGCACTGACTTTGATCAAGGACTGCAATTGGTACTTTTCGAAATCTTTTTTTTTTGTTGAGAAAGTTGCATGTATTTGAATTGATTGATCGGTTGTTATCTTTGTTAATTCGATATGGGTCATAGATTTGGTTGAAATGGATCTGGGTCGTGAACCCAGTTTGATTGGATCTGGGTCGTGCCCAGTTGACATGGATCTGGGTCGTGGACCTAGTTTGATTGGATCTGGGTCGTGCCCAGTTGACATGGATCTGGGTCGTGGACCTATTTTGATTGGATCTGGGTCGTGCCCAGCTGAAATGGATCTGGGTCGTGGACCTAGTTGGATTGGATCTGGGTCGTGGACCTAGTTGAAATGGATCTGGGTCGTGCCCAGCTGAAATGGATCTGGGTCGTGGACCCAGTTGGACATGGATCTGGGTCGGGGACCCAGTTGAAAACGGATCTGGGTCGTGGGCCCCCGTTTGGAATGGATCTGGGTTGGGAACCCAGTTGGACATGGATCTGGGTCGGGGACCCAGTTGGAAATGGATCTGGGTGGGGACCCAGTTGAAAACGGATCTGGGTCGTGGACCCAGTTTGGAATGGATCTGGGTTGGGAACCCAGTTGAACATGGATCTAGGTCGTGGACCCAGTTCGGAAAGGATCTGGGTCGTGGACCCAGTTGAGTGGATCTGGGTCGTAAACCCAGTTGAAAGGGATCTGGGTCGTGGACCTAAACGAAATGGATTTGAGTCGTGGACCCCGTTGAAATGGATCTGGGTCGTAGACCCGGTTTGACATGGATCTGGGTCGTGGACCCAGTTCGGAGTGGATCTGGGTCGTGGACCCAGTTGAAATGGACCTGGGTCGAGAACCCAGTTGAAGCGGATTTGGGGTCGTGGACCCAGTTTGAAATGGGTCTGGGTCGTGGACCCAGTTTGGAACGGATCTGGGTCGTAGACCCAGTTGGAAACGGATCTGGGTTGTTGGCCCACTTTGACATGAATACTCAGTGAAGGACAAGTTTGATTATGACCAAGATCGATAGTGAGCCACGTCGGGCAAAATCCGTTTTAAGCAGAATTGATTCTAATTGGTTGGCCCTGAGTTTTACAGTAAAGTGATTTGTTTAACCATTTTCAAGCTTTAAAACTCAAAACAAAAAAAACTCCGAGAAGGAAAGTTGTTAGGACTGAAAAAAAAAATTTTCTTTTTTTTTGGGTCCGTTTTTCAAGTACGGACCTAACACTTTTTGGCTGGTCCGTGCTTCAAATACGGACCAGAACATCAAATTTTTTTATTTTTTATTTTTTATTTTTTATTTTTGGGTCCGTTTTTCAAGTACGGACCTAACACTTTTTGGCTGGTCCGTGCTTCAAATACGGACCAGAACATCAAAATATATATATATATATATATTTTTTTTGCACTGGTCCGTGCTTCATGCACGGACCTAAGAAAATTTGCCCAATCCATTTTCTAAGCACGGACTTAACAATATTTTTTGAGTCCGTGCTTGAACCTTTTCTAGCCTTCCAAGCTTGCTCTGTTTTTCATCCTCATCCCATTTTGGCCAGAAATTTCTGAATTTTGAGGCACATAGCCTCTGTTTTTTGGCTTAGGTCACAAAAATGTCACTTTTTTTTCTTTTTTGATGATGCAATTATAAATAAAACGGCTTCCCCCTTTTACCTAGGGGGACATAAAACAACATGTAAAATGGGAAACTTCCTAATATCTATACAACTTGCCATCGTGGGCTACGAGAAAAGAAACGAAATTACAACACATACACGTGGATGGATACGAAATTAAACTTTGAAAACCTTAGTGTCCTTTGTCTATTAGTTACGCTTTGATGCATGCGGTTTGTAGGTAGTTTTCCGTTACCCATTCTTCAAACCTTGATGGACACCGAAGTGCACATCTTAAGTTGGTGAATGGGGTGGATGTTCCCTCCCAGCCCCCAAAATAGCGATCTCGGGGGCTTGAGAGTACCGGCATCCGGGGTTAGAAATTTAAAGAGGAGGGGGGTGGCTTGTGCATAGGGGTATGAATCGCATGTGCATGTGCGTGCATTTTTTTAAATGTATCCATCCTTACATCCCTTGTCCAAAAATAAATAAAGCAAAATGTACATGTAAATAATATATACAAACATTCCCATATGAAACTTGTAAAAAAATAAAAAGGAAAGAAAGAAACAAGGCAAACGTTAGTAGATAAATCAAAAGAAACAACAAAAGGAAAACAAACATCATTTTTTTTTTCGAAATAACCGAATCAAGGAAGAGGGTTGGACCCACTAGTACGTAGTCCCCAGTGGAGTCGCTAAGCTGTGGACACGGGATTTTCGATATTTTTGAAATATCCCTCAACTTTGGGGTATTTTGGAGTCGCCACCATTCATTTTTCGAAAAGGGGTGTGAATGGTCACCCGAAATTGTTTTTCTTTGAAAAACATGGCATTTTGACATGTTGATGACTCTCGTTGGATAATGCACGTGGCCCAACCTTCGATTCAAGGTAAGGGGGTCCATTTATGGAGTAGGAAGGTGTTAGGCACCCTACTCCATCCACGTAGTGTGGTAACCTCGGATTCAATATTTTTTAAAATAAAAAGAGAAAATGAAATAATAATATAAACAACAATTTGATATATGCCCTCAAGTGTGAGGGGCTTTTGATGTCGGTTTAAATCATTAAGGGCACCCTTATGAAGAAGGGGCCCTTTGGTAATTTAAACCATAGTGGTGTGTGCAAGTGTGTAGGAAAGGGGGTGAGTAGAGGAGGGGAGATGATGGGGTGTTCCTTTTGTTGAACCCACCTTGTTCTTGAGTTGATCTTCAAAGATGTATTCCCTTGAGTTGACTTAGACTTGCTTGAGTTTGTAGAAGATTGAGTTGAGTTGACTTGGACTTACTTGAGGTTGTAGAAGATTGAGTTGAGTTGAGAGTGGGGTGTTGAGAGTAGTAAGGTGAGTTAAGGGTTGAGAGTAGTGAGAAGAAAGTTATTTTTTTTAGAGGATTTTTTGTCAAATTTTCATTAGTTGTTGTAAGAGGAGAATGGAGGGATTTTTATAGAGGTTGGGAGGTATTTTAAGGGTATAATAGGGTGAAGGATGAGAATAGTGGATAATGGCATGGGTTTGAGAGAAGAAGGGTATGAAATTTGATAGAGAAATAAGGGTAGTTTTGTAATGAGGGAAATGGGTTGTGTTTTAACCCAATGGTTTGGATCTTATCCAAATCCATTTGGGTAGAGTGTTTGGTGGGGTGAGATGAGTGATGATTGATGGGAGGAATGGTGGTGTAAGGGAGTTGTTTGGAGAAGGAGTGTTGAGATGGTTGAAGAGGTATGGTGTTTGATTTGGAGAGATGAGTAGTGATTGGTTTGATTTTGAGAGGATTGAAGGGATGATGACATGTGGCAATGTAGGGATGAAGAGATTAGTTGATTGGTGATGGTGGTTGGATGATTAGAGAGAAGAGTATGGGAGGTATGGGTTGAGGTGACTTTGTGGGAGTGTTTTAAGGGAAAGTGATGGATAGATATGGGTTGTGATGTGGGTGGTTGAGAGTGTTAGAGAATGGGGAATAGGTTAGGGTATGTAGGGTATGGGTTATGATGTTGGTGGTTGATGATGAGAGGATGGGGAATAGGTTAGGTTAGGGTAGGGTTATGGGTTATGATGTTGGTGGTTGATGATGAGAGGATGGGGAATAGGTTAGGTTATGGGTTGAGTTGATTAGATGAGGGAGGTGGGAGGAGATGATGACATGTGTCATCTCTTGGTGATTGGTTTGATGTGATGATGATGGTTTGGATTGGGTTTGGGTAGTGAGTTGGGCTTTGGTTGGGTTGGGTTTAGGAAAGTAGTTTGGGTTTTATGTGATGGGCTTGGGTTTAGATTGAATTGGATTTATGATGGATTGGGTTTTGGATTGAATTGGGTTTATGTTGGATTGGGTTTAGGAGAATAGTTTGGGTTTTATGTGATGGGCTTAGCTTAGGTTGGGTTTGGGTGTGGGCTTGGATAGAATAGTGTTGGGTTGAGTTGATTCGGATTAGGGTGATGGATTTAGGTTGGGTTGGGTAGTATAGAGTAAAGGTGGATTCGGACTTATATTGTGTTGGATTTAAGGATGAGAGTGGTGACGTGTTTTTGGGTCCATGGGCTACGTGAGTAGCCTTAGACATTTATTGACGGAAAATGCAATGGGTTTTGTAGGTTTGGACTTTGGGGCCCATCCCAATTTTTCGGTTTTCGGGGCATCTTGCGTCGAGGGCCCGCTCAAATTCGGGTGTCTACAGAGCCTCCAAGAAAGGGAACACCTTTTTTACATTGAGAAATGCTCTATTTATAGAAATCTTAGGTTTTGGAAGGATCCATTCTTAGTCATCATTGCAATTACACATAAGATCACATGAGAGAATAAATTTAAAAAAACTAACGTGATTTGATCTTTACATGTGTCCCAAGTCTTTTCGGTTTATTTTGGGCTAAAACTTGACAAGCTTACTTCTTTTTTTTAGCTTCTAGATGGCAATGCAAGGTCTGTTTTTTATTTTGGTGTCCAAATTCTCGATGATTTGATTTTTGACCTGCATAGTGAACACATATGTAATTAGGATTTTTTAACAAACACATTAATTTCTATGCAATTAAGCCTAATTAGTATGAAAGAACATGCAATGTGATATTTCAAGGCTTAACATGATTATTTATCTAATCTAGAAAAATAAGAATTAAAACTGAGATAAATGCTAGGGTGTGGATAATTCAATGTTTTGAGATACTAATTAGTACTTTGGGCTTAGAGGGACAACTACAAGGACTTCAACTTAATCCTCCCAATTTGTCATGGAATATGTGGTAGAGGCAGTGATCCTAATGGAGAACATCTTCCCTACTACACGTCTAAAGGTAGTGCAATTAAAGTAGAACGAAAGATAGTTAGTGGCTGAGTTGAACTTATTAGAAAAAAAAATGAGATTCAGTCCGAATAAGGTTAGAGAATTACCACACGAGGTTACAAAGGCACCACAACAAGAAAGCATGTGAACGACAGTTCAGAGAAGGAGAGTTAGTTCTTTGAAGAGTTTTCCAGAATAAGGAAGAGATGAACAATAAAAAAATGGGTGTGAATTGGGAAGTCCCATACTTAGTAACTAAGGTAGTGTAGACACTTGAATTCGCCTGACTTGGGGATCTGTCACTCGGTTACTGTGGATTCCTAATGATTAGCGCAAAGAAATCGAAAGCTTATGAGAGGCCTTCTTCCAATTCTCTCTGTCTTTTAATTCCATTATTTTCTTTCTCCTTGTCACGAGATATAGAAATACGCATGCTTAGGATCACTACACCATACACTCGATTTAGTAAGTATGTATGCTTAGGTTCGCTACACATTTCGATAATTTAGAGACTTTGTTACGTTAGGAAAATGGGACCTTAAGACTTAGAAACAATCACATTAGGACTGAAAGAAACCTCACGCCAAAATTCGTAAAAATCTATAAAAATCATCAAAATGATGAAAATAGCCCTCATGAATTTTAGATCCCCAAAAAGTCTCGAAAGTACTTTCATTGCCTTTAGAACATGATTTCGAGTCTAACGGGTCTCAAATCAACGAAAATGAAGAAATTTATGAAAGAAATCTCAAAATGACCAAAATGCCCCTTAATGTCCAACTTGTACATAGAGAGACATTGACTTTTAGGAAAATAGAAATCAAACAATCAACTTGAAATTTTTTAAATCGAAATGCAAATTAAAATTCAAACGATCAACTTGAAAACTTTAAATCAATATTTAATTAGAAATTTAATCAACCCATCAACATTCAAATTAAAATCTAAATCAACCAATTAACATTCAAATTAAAATCCAATCGATCAACCAACCAAAAATAAAATCGACCAATCAACATTAAAAATTAAAATTCGATCAACCAATCAAAAAATAAAAAATAAAATTGACCAATCAACCTTCAAATTTAAATTCGATTAACCAATCAAAAAATAAAAAAAATGCAATCAACCAATCAACATTCAAATTAAAATCTAATCGACCAATCAAATTGAAATTAAAATTTAATCGACCCATTAAGATTCAATTAACCAACCATAAGTAAATTAAAATTTAATCGAACAATCTAATAATCAATAGGATTAAAATCCCAACTTTTCAACCAATCGGTGAACCTAACCAACATTGAGCTATGGGAGCAGAGTGAGTCGTGAAGCATGGGAACATACCCCCCCTTTTCTTGTTATTTTTAAATTAATTAGAAAGAGCATGATTTGTTTTTGGTTCAATCAAAGAAGAAACAAACAAAAAAGGAAAAGCATAAAAAAGAATAAGAAAGAAGGAAGAAATAGAAATATTTTTTTTACAAAGAGAGCCACATTCTTCTCTCAAGAGGAGGTCTGAATCTCTGCCCCTCTTTTTCCCAACTCTCTCTCACGTCCCCACTCCCCCTTTTTCTTTGGACAGCAAGCACAATGAATAGAAAAGCAACAAAGGGAAAGAAACATAAGAAGAGAAGAAGAAGAAAAAAAAAAGTAGCAGCTCACACCTTGTCTCCTACATAGTAGCCATGTACAAGCTACGGCCATCTTCACTTCTTCTTCTACATAGAAACCACGTCCAGCTATCTTCTTTTCTTTTCACCATTAAAACCAGCCCTTTACCTTCACTCCATCTCTTCTTCACACTCACCGTTCCACTATTAAAATCGGCCCCCATCACCCTCTCCATTATCATCTTCTTCTCTTCTTACCATCACCATTAACACCAATTTACAGTAGCCCCCATTATCCCCTCTATTATCATCTTCTTCTCTTCTTACCATCACCATTAACACCATTTTACAGCAGCCTTCATCGTTCTCTTCATTATCATCTTCTTACCACCACCATTAACATACTCTTACATCACCCCCATCACCCTCTCCATTATCATCTTCTTCATTCTTCTCAACCCTCATAGTAGCCTCAATCAATTGTTCGCATCACCATCATCTATTTTGTCACTTCCATGACAGCATTGATGCATCCCCGACTGGAGTCTCTTTCATCGAAAAATCCACTCTCGCTTTCGAAGTTGTGCTTGAAGGAATCGCATTCAGCCACAGTCCTGTTATAAAGGTGTGTTAGATTTTCTATTAAATATTTTTTTTCTCATTCAATTCTTCTTCTTGTGTTTTTTCTTATCATGTTCGCTTTCGTTAATATCTTCTCTTATTCGTGAAGTATGTCCATAAAAGAAAATGTTGCCTTATTTTATTTAGTTTTTCTCCTTATTTTCCTCATTAGAAAATACGTTTGTTTTGTTTTTTTTGCTGTGGTCATTATGTTAAACTGGTTTCACTTTTTTCCAAAAAGGTTTATTCTCGACTAGTACGATCCGAGTTATGTTGACAATTTTCATATTTAGGAAAGTGATGATTCAAAATTGATAGACGTAATATTCAATGTTTTGAAATGATATCCTAATTATTTGTTAAGTCATTGAATATTTAAAGTGAATGTTTTTTAAATTCAAAATTGGCGTACATTGCTTGTTAATTTCAGGATTTTGGCACATGAGTTAACCCATCGATTTTTTTTTTGCACACGTGGCACCTAAAATCCAAAATTCAGTTTCTTAAAATTAGTACATGTGTTAACCCGTTAATATTCGTGTATGTGGCATGCAAAATTGAATCTCGATTTGATAGAATGACACCCGAGTTAACTCACCAAGCTTTCTGCATGTGGCACTCATAGGGGTCCCTTGTTCTCAAAGTATTAATGAATTGACTCACTGATTTTTGTGTGCATAGAAATTTCAAAATCGGTTTTTTAATAAAATTGACACGTGAGTCAACTTACTGATTTTTGTGTATATAGGAAGTTCAAAATAGGATTTTTTTTCTTCAATAAAATGGGTGCATGAGTCAATTCATTGATTGTTGTGTACATAGGAAGTTTAAAATCGCATTTTTTTAGATGAAATTGGCATATGGGTTCACTCACTAATTTTGTGGACATAAGGAGACAATTTTTTTTTTTTTACTTTTCAAAAGGCCATCAATGAGTTGACTCACTGATTTGTATGCACGTGGTATTAAAATTGATTCATTTTTCCCAAAATGTAACTAAATTATTCCACTGATTTTGGTGCTACGTAAGCATTATCAATCGTGGGACTCCACTATGCGAAATTCGAATAATTCTAAGTTTTGAAAAATCATAGTTTGCCAATTTTGGCGGTTCATGTAAATTCAATTTGTTCATTGATTTGATGACTTTCCTAAAATCATAATTTTCCATTATGAAAAATCAATATTGTAAACCGTTAATTTGGAAATTTAATATTCACAATTTTCTATTTTGAAAAATCATTTTTATAAATTTTTAATTTGGTACTCATTATATTTGAAAATTTCTATTTTAGGAAGTTTATTTTTTTCAAGTTTCCAATTTGGGAGCTCATCATGTGTTCATAAACTTTTAATTTAGAAAATTTTAAATTTACTAGTTAGAAACTCCATGAATTACCAATTCGAAATTTCATATTCACAATTTTCTAATTTAGAAATCTTCATAAATTCCTATTTTAATTAATTGAAAAAATCTTTGTACATATGGATTTGTGATTGAATATTTCCACATGAACTTTGGAGCATAAGCTAGAATTAAGGCTTTTCAAATATTTATCGTTTTATGCAAAATTCGAGAAATCATGTAATATTTGGGAGAATATTTGTCATAAGATTCATGTAGCACATTCTATATAAATTGATGATGATGGGACCCTAACTTGACTTTAATCTCTGCCCGTTGACCATAGGATAGTTTCAAATCGTAGTAGAGACTGATCATCTTGATCGGGTGGATTTGATGCCTAACCTCTTTCGAAAATCATAACCTAACTCCTTGCCCATTTCTCTCACTCATGGACCAGCCTGATCTATTTTGGAGTTATCTATGGTTCCTAGATCTAAACTAGGTGGCGACTCCCTATTCCCTAAAAATTCTCAATTTACCAATTGGGCTCATATTCACTATTTAGTGGCAAACGGGTCGAGGCGATTTTAAGTAGAGACAAAAGAGGCATACTATCTGACTATCCTGGCAGGTCAAGAGTTACCTAATCCATGGAATACTTGTAACCTCAAGAGGTATTATTAATAAACTAAGAATTTGAAGATTGATTATGCTGTGGTTCAACCATATGTGGCTTTGGGTTCCAAGTGGCTTTTGTTGTTTTAAGTAGCAGCATAGCCCTTGTGGATATTGTGTAGGTCTGACCTATGTGGCTTGGGATCTCGAGTAACCTTTACTGTCTTAAGTGGTACACAACCTTTGTGGTTATTGTGTGATTTATCCTTGTGTAACTTAGGGTCCTAAGTGACCTTTGTTGTCTTGAGTGGCAGCACAGCCTTTGTGGCTATTATGTGGTTCAATATTGTGTGGCTTAGGGTCTTGAGGGGAACATAACCCTTGTGGCTATTGTGTGGTTCAACCTTATGTGGCTCAAGGTCTCGAGTAATCTTTGCTATCCTAAGTGGTAGCATACTCCTTGTGGTTATTGTGTAGTTCAACCTTGTGTGGCTCAAGGTCCCGAATAACCTTTGCCATCTTGAGTGGCAGCACAACCCTTGTGTCCATTGTTTGGTTCAGCCCTGTTTGGCTCAAGGTCCCAAGTAACCTTTGTTTTTCTCAGTAGCAACACATATAATGTGGTGGCTTAGGGTCCTAAGTGGTCCTCACGGACTTTAGAAGTAGTACAAGCCAGCCTTATATGTCTCAAGGTATTAGTAAGTTTTTTCGACCTAAGTGATAGCAAAACCATTATTCCATTTTAACTCGTCAAATTAAAAAGAATAGAGTTCAAGGAAAAACATGGCCATAATAGATTAAACAAATTTTTATCTCAGGAAAAATTCTAAAGATGATATTAGGGGAGAAAATTCTTCCATATGTTCTTAAGTGTCCAAGCCTTTAGAACAAAGAAAGGTGTCATCCTAGGACAGGCCTAGAAATGATACCTAGGCAGAGAAAAAGAGGTTACACTTAACTAATTTGGCTAAGCAATAAAAAGTAAATAAATACTTGGAAAGGAAAAATAAATTTGAAAGTATTTTTTTCATTCATTTGGGCAAAATGATTACATAGATAAGCCTCTAAGGGAAGGGAAAATAAGAGATTAGAAAATAAAAAGTTAAAAACTTAAAGCCTAAGGAGGTGTTTGGTTTGAGTCCCTATTTGTTGCTTAACACCAGTCTGTTGCACTGGTAGAGGAGTGAGCCGGGCTAGATGCTGAAGAGAAGTGTTGGTAGATGCCTGAGTAGGGGCAACATTGGTCAGAGGAGTTTTGTTAACCTCTTCGACGTCAACATGCCGATCAGTCTAACAGAATGATATCAAGCTCCTCAACTGGCTGGTTAACTTTGTTTAGAGCAGGAGGGAAACTTGCCCAAACTTGTGTTGCCATTTGGGAGTTTCCAAAGGGTTGAGTTGGTAAACATTTCTTTTGCCTCATTTTCTTCTGCCTTACTGCTGTAGACACCCCATTTTTGCATCTGCCTGACTTAGCAATCCGTCACCCGGTTGCTGTGGATTCTTAATGATGAGCGCAAAGAACTCGAAAGCTTATGAGAAGCCTCCTTCCAATTTTCTTTATCTTTTAACTTTATTATATTCTTTCTCCTTGATACATGACATAGAATTACGCACGCTTAGGATTGCTATACCATACACTCGACTTAACAAGCACGTACGCTTAGGTTCGTTACATATTTGGATAACTTAGAGATCTCGTTACGCTAGGAAAACATGACCTCGAGACTTTAGACATAATCACGTTGCGACTGAAAGAAACTTCATGCCAAAATTCACCAAAATGGACAAAAAAATCAAAAAAATGACGAAAATACCCCTCATAAATTTTGAACCCCCGAAAAATCTCAAAAGTACCTCTAGTGCACTCAGAACGGGATTTCGAGTCTAACGAGACTCAAATCGATGAAATTAGAGAAGTTTATGAAAAAAATAAAAAAATGACCAAAACGCCCCTTAATGTCCAATTTGCAAAATAAAACAACCAACTTGAAACTTCTAAATCAAAACGAAAATTAAAATTCAAACAATCAACTTGAAGATTTTTAAATCAACATTTAATCTAAAATTTAACCAACCCATCAACATTTAAATTAAAACTAGATCAATCCATCAACATTTAAATTAAAATTCGATCAACCAATTAACATTGAAATTAAAATCCAATCGATCAATCAAATTAAATTTAAAACTTAATCGACCAATCAATTTTCAAGTCAAAACATAATTAACCAATCAAATTAAAATCTTAATTTAATCAACCAATCAAGATTGAAAAGTGAAACACAATTAATCTAACAAATTAAAATCAAACCAAAATTAAAAATTATAAGTTAATCCATCAACCAAAATTAAAAATCAAAATTCAATCAACGATTATCCGTCAATGTACCACGTGTCGCGAAGTATGGGATCATGATCCCTTTCCTTCTAAACTCAAAAAGAGAGATATTCTCTCTATTGGTTCGGTCAAAAAAAGAAGTAAGTAAAATAAAAAAGAAAAGAAACAAATAAACAAAAAGGGAAAAGAAATAAATAAAACAAAGAAAGAGAAAGAATAGAAAATAGTAAGAAGATGCTATGAAAAGAAGAGAGCTTTCTCTCTTAAGGATGAGGGGATTGAACATTTTTGAACCCATCAAAGAGGGCTGACGTTTTTGGTACAGAGAATAAATAAACCAGCAAAAAGAAAGGAAAAAAAAGAAAAAAAAAAAAAGAAAGGGGCAACAGAGCCCTATTCACACGTCTTCCTGCCTTACGATGGTTAATGTCACTAGACTCGTCTCGGGTAAGAACATGACACAAATTGATGAAAGAGTTCATTGGTCGATATTCCTTTAACACGGACATTGAACTCACAAGAAGAGATCTAGAAATGACTAAATAGAAGCCCGAGGAAACCTTTACAGAATTCATTACTCGATGGAGAGCTAAAGCCACTCAGTTATGGGACCAACCTCAAGAAAAAGAGCAAGTTAATATCACCCTCAGAAATCTTACTCTCAATTACGCCAAGTACTTGATGCCTCAATACTTGCCTACCTTTCAATCCCTTCTTGAAGTTGGAAACCAAGTCTAGGATGCCTACTCTTCAGGACTTTTTGACAACTCGTCTGAGTCAAAATCCAAACCTTCAAACCCAGTGCAAATTCCTTACAAGTGACCAACACCTCTTTACTTCTAGCTCCTCAAGCTACTCAATCCTCACAAGCAAAGCCAAGGAGACAATTCTCCAATCTTGGGATATCCCTTAGTGTTGCCTATCAAAAATTGATGAAAAGGGGACTGTTGACACCATTACAACCTAAGCCGTTGCCTAACCCTCTCTCTCTACACTTGGACAATGGACAATTCTGTGAATTCCATCAAATGCCCGGTCATGTTCATGATAGGTGCATTACCCTCCGTCATGCTATCCAAGACCTTATCGAACAAGGAAAAGTTACCATACCTGCTCCTACCGCGCCTAATGTCAAAACTAACCTTTTGCCTACCTTTCAAAATCAACCCCCTCCTGCCCTGAACCTAATATCCATATCTAAACCTGAATCAGTTGACCCAATTTCCTTTATCCGCTTGATTGTCTTGATAGTACATTCTTATCATGCCAGAATGGGCCCATCTGCCCTGAGACAATGACAAAACAGAAAAGTAAGGACAGTATTGAAGCAATGGGTTATCCAGCATCAAACAAGCTTGAATCAGAACATGAAGGTATGACAAAAGCGAACAAGCCTGAATCATCCCTCGTGAAGATATCCAAAGTGGCATAGACCCTAGTGTTGTGTCCTTCCGCTCAGAATCATATCCCTATTTTGAGTTTTTTGCTTAAGTGTCAGTTGCGTCAGTCTTTAAATTCAGTTGGTCAGTTCCATTATGTTAGTATTTATTAATTTTTAACTTTTAGTCAAGTTGGTAGGTCTATGTATTTTTATTCCAATAAAGTAAACAAGCTTTTGATAATCATGCGTGCAATAATAATGTGAAGATAAAATCTAACACGAGGAATGACTCAGAGCTCACTAATCAAACTTGATAAATATTGGAATAGGAAAGTACACTCGAAAAGTGCAAATTGGTACTACATTATCCTCAAAAGAGCATGAGAAAACGATGAACTTACTTAAGAAATTTAATAGTATTCTCGTATGGTCTTATGAGGATATGTTGAATGTGAACATCACTTTACCTTTCATTAGAACATATTGTACCAAAATAAATCAGGATTTACAGTCGAGAGTGAACTTCAAAGTCAAAGATCATCAAGAATGATGTAGTTGAAATCATCAATAAAGGTGCCATGATTTGCAAGAAGAGATCCATCACAAATGATAAAAGATTTTCTTGAAGTTCTAGAAGAAGTGAATAGTTGAATGCGAAAAATTCAATCATATTCAATTTTACAAAAGAAGATTGAATGTGGTTCATTCTCAAAAGAAGATCTCGTTCGAGAAAGCAATCAAGACATCGAGTTCTCAAAACCTTGACCAAATCAAATAACATTTCACCGAAGGAGGCCTTCTTTGGTAGAAAAATTTTCCTAGCTTGCCAATAAAGAAAAATGACCCTCTTTAGCCCTCGCAGCCTCTAAAAGAAAAATCAATAGCCTCTTCTTTCTAAACCACATCAACTAACCTTGGGAGGGAAATCTTGTATGAACTACATTTTGACCTGATCCTAAAGAGAAAAAAAATGATTTGGGGTACGTAGGCCACCTGAGAAGTTACTTAGGCCCGGTCACAACAAAAAAATAAAATATACATTCTCTCAGAGAAAGTGCTAAAAAAAATCTCTTATTGAAAGATGAATAAAGTGGGATAATGCCAAACTAAGGGCATTGGTAAAAAGAAGAATAAAAATTGATAAAGAATGCCTAACTAGGGGCATTAGAAAAAAGAGAGACTTAAGAGAGTTGTTAAAAAAGAAGAATGTCAGACTAGGGGCATTTTGGGAAGTTGAGCCTTATACCTTTTCTTTCTAAATCATGTCCTAAGCTCACATACTAAGTCTTCCTGAATGTATCACTATCTCAACTCCCCATTAGAATGACCAATCTCACTATTCACTCCAACTTCCAAACTTTGAATCCTTCACGACCACCGCCCATCATACTTTACACCTCACTAACTGCAAGTCCTTCCTCTCGACCACCTCTTATAATACCCTGCTCTGCACCCACCTCTCAAATTTCAAACTTCTCCTCTCGACCACCTCTTATCCTATCTTATACCAACCCACAAATCCCAAACATCACTATATCAATCGTCAAACCCAACCCGCCACCTCTTATCCTCCATTTAAAGTTAGATCCTCAACTATGACCATCATATCCCCTAAACCCTTTCCATACCGCTCGAACCAAACCGTCCCATGGAGTTATAAGACGATGATTGTGACAACCGCAGGGGTTGAGAAATCGAAAGAGGCCATGGTAATGGACATTAATCATATGACCAAATCAGGAAGATGCTACAAAGTACCGGAAAAGGAACGGAAGAAGCAGAACGAGGAAAAAGAAAGAAGGAAAGAAAAGGGAAAAGAAAAACTTGTGGAAGAGGAACAAATACCGTCAAAGGAGCAAGAGAAGAAAAAGAGCCGAGTAACCGACAAAGAAGCAGTGGACCTTCTCAAACTCATTCAGAAGAGCGAGTATAACATAGTGGAACAGTTGAACAAAATGCTAGTTCAAATCAGTACATTTGACCTGCTATTAACCTCGGAGCATCATCGAGAAGCATTGCTCAAAGTCTTTAGTAATGCGCATGTACCTGAGACCACCTCACTAGAAGAGTTGGAAAAGACAGACCCCCAATCCGATCACCTTCACAGATGATGAATTTATCAGCGGGGGTCGTGGACACATTGAGTCATTACACATTATGGTAATGTGCAAGGTATGATGGTAGCAAGGGTCCTGATCGACAATGGTTCGGCTCTTAATGTTTGTCTTCTACAAACTCTACACAAGCTAAATGCAGATCTATCTCACATTAGGCAAATCAGAAGGACAGTTAGAGCTTTTGATAGTAGGAAAACTGAGTCATTAGGGGAACTGGACCTCCTTATTACCATCGGATCATGCACCTTTGAAGTAACCTTTGAGATCTTAGATATACCCTCGGCATTCAATCTCCTTTTAGGAAGACCTTAGATCTACATTGTAGGGGCAATCCCTTCTTACTTGCACCAATGGGTAAAATTTATCATGGGACAGAGGTTGATTTCCATCCTCGTAGAGCATCTCATACCAGTCGATCGATTGCCGGATGTGTCTCATATCGATGTAGAGATGACTGGGGATAAAGAAGGGTTTCATGCCTTCCAGTTCACATCTATCAATCATATCCCAAGAGGGAAGGAGAAAACAAGGGCAGAACTGTCAAAAGTAAACTTGATGATTGGACGAGTAATGAAGAGGGCAGGGTATCGTCCAAAATAAGGGCAAGGGCTTAAGGAAAAAAGTAGGGCCACTTTGATCAGCACGTAAAAACATACTCCTTACAAAGTCTTGGATTCAAGCCTACGAGGAAGGACATCTCTGATATGAATGATAAAAAGAGGGAACTTCGACTTACACGAAGACATAATCGTAAGCCTAACGTATGGAACTTGGGCAAGGTACCACATATCACGTCAGTTTCCCACAGTCACAGAAAAAATCAGAGGAGCTATCAAAACCACCACCAGCTAACTACATGAAATAACCAAGAGTTGTAAGTATCGAGCCCGTCCAATCGCAAGAAGACTCATTTGTTGAGTCCCCGCAGTCCTTCATGGATGGTATGGACGTCTTGTTTAAAGGAGATTCCGAATGGAGTCAAGAAGAAGAAGAAAGAGAGCCCGTTAAGGCGAAAGTCGCAATACGCGAAGAAGAAATATCATTGTTCCCCTTTCAAATCGATTGAGAATCTGTCATAATTCCACATACCCTACAAATGCCTGTACTCGGACTTGACAACAGTCACTCGAAAGTAATGGTCATATCGGAGCAATCAAGGGAGTCACTTTCCCGACTTATCTGCCCTACAGAAGAAGGGCAAGTCTTCAAGAATTGAGAGGAATACCCAATCACTTATGAGGCCGCCATGGGCCCAGAATCCCTACGGCCTTCAAAAAAAAATGCCACTAGCAGAATCTCATGTGCCTAGGGACCATAACGAGCCCTCATCCTCGGAACAAGAATGTTTTGGGGGCTCACCTAAGTTGCTAATGAATTTGCATGATTTTTCTTTATCTTGTTTCAAGAACGCAGGCAATCCACAAAATCTAAAAAAATAAAAAATCTTTCAAAATTCAAAAAAATAAAAAATCTTTCAAAATTCAAAAAAATTAAAAACTCTGCAAAATTCAAAAAAATCAAATATTTTTAAAAATTCAAACAAGACAAGTATTTCCAAAAATTCAACAAAATTAAAAATCTTCAAAATACTGAAGGTTTTCAAAGAATTTCCTTAGTTGAATGAGCCTTGTGACAGAACAGAGTATGAAAGAGATGAATACGACTTTGACCTAGAGCTCGACTTTGATCTCATGGGGATCGAAGAGGAGTCGGAGGAAGAGGTTGAGTATCCTCCAAAAGAAATCAAAGAACTCATAGAGCGCCACAAGAAGGGTGTGCAGCCAAATATAGAGGATACAAACTCAGTGAACCTAGGCACCGAAGATGACCCACGGATCGTCAAAATCGGAACCCTATTAACGATTGAGCAGAAAGAAGAGATAACAAAATTCTTACAACAATACACTATCCATTCTCCAACATAATCCAAGTCCAAAACAAAGTCTATATCCTAAACCCAAAATCAAGTCTATTCTAAGCCCAAACCCAAGGCCATATCCTAAACCCAAAACCAAGTCCATTCTAAGCCCAACACCAAGCCCATTCTCTCACACCTCCCAAAAGATGACACATGTAGATATCTCATAAGCCCTACCCAATGCATTATTTAATTTGAGAGTCAACTCTTCCTTGCGAAAATCCAAGAATGCCCTTTCCAAAAAGGTTGGTTAAACCAAAAAGATACTTTGGTCTTTGGTAATAATTTATAAAGTTGAGAGAATTTCCAATCATACCCTCAAAAGGTGGGAATATTCAAGTACATACATGGAGTTCTCTCATTGGTCCATTTCCAAAATATACTTCCACCCCTTACTTTATGAGTTATTTACAAATAAACCAAGGTCTACTTTTCACCTACCACTTCACTTTTACACATGTCATTCTCCTACTCACTCTCTCAAAAGTACTTTCATTCTCCTGTTGGTCCATTTTAAAAATATATTTCCACCATTGCTTTATGAGTTATTTACAAATGAACCAAGGTTTACTTTTCACCTATCACTCCACCTTTACACATGTCATTCTCCTATTCACCATCCCAAAAGTACTTTTGTTTTCTCACCACTATTTACCAAAAAAAATCAAAGATCAAAGAATGTTTTTTAAGTTTCTTCACAAATGTCATCTTTACCCTCATACAAATGAAAAATTCAAAAAGAAATAACCTAAATCTATGTCTATTATCTTTATTTTTAGGGTTGGACCACTTTATCCGCAAAAGTTCTACAAAAACTCTATAAATACATTTATTTTCTATGAACAATTCATGCTCTCAAGCCCCCATCTCTCAACCTAAAACTTTATCAAAATCTCTACTCATCTCTCATCTCTCAACCTTCAACTCTCTCAACCCCCAATTACATCCTTCAACTCTCAAGTTCACCTCTCAAGCTCAAGTTCATTCAAGACTTCCAAGGGGACAAGGTGGGTATATTAATTGTTTGTTCATTTTCTAGGTGGCGACTCCCTATTCCTTAAAAATCCCCGAGATACGTAATCGGACCCCTATCCGTTATTTGGCGGACGGTTGGGGGTCGAGGCGATTTCAGTGGTGACTCCACTGGGGACTTTAGGGTCAAACTTGACCTGATCCAAGACTATCCTTAGGTTGACTTTTTTCCTTGAGTCAACTGAGTTGACTCAATAAGACTTTTAGATTATATTAGATTTTTTCCTTTCTTTCATTGGCATGTGATTAGATATATTCAATTGTTTATCTCTGTTGGTTTATCTAATGATTGGATGTATTTAATTTATATGGATGGATATTCACGAAAACACCCCGGGCGCACTTTGTCCCTTTGCACACACTTACGAGCATGCATACTCATATTTGTATCATGTCATGTCCTTATATACCCAGTAGTCGGATCTAAGCTAACATGGTCCTTCGGGACACGGGGGACGTCCGTGAACGCTACGACTTCAGTACAGTACCTTCGGGTATATCAAACTAGGCTGGGATAGTATATCGGTGTTTCGGGCAGAAGTAACCTAAAGTTTGTCGTAACCTTGCCTCAATCATATAGTAAGTCTATAACTTAGGTGCATTCCTATTAGGCCACCACTCGAATTGACTATAAGTGCTCTCGGGTTGTCTTTCTTTAATCTAACGAAAAGGTAAGTAGGTGGACCGATCCACACCGCTCAAATGGAACCCGCAACATCGATTCAACCCAATAAATGTAATTGAAAAAGTTGTGTTGGCCAATCATTTTCCAACCTATTAGCCTGATTGGTAAGTTGATCTTACAGATCAATATACAAGCCGATCGAATTAATTGGTTCAATAAAATGTCAATGAGATGATGTATTATTTTTTGAATACATTGGATATAATCAGTCCAAATGTGGTAACTGAACTTCTTTTTCTGATCAATTCTATTCAATTGATCGGACCTTTCTTTAAATCAAAATGGTTGAATTACATTAAAGATCGTATAAAAAAAAGATGTGGCTTGTTTTTAATGTGTCAATAATAGGAGTTAGTTTCTTTTGGTTAGATGAGCCATGATGATGTACAATTGTTGATGGATTGAGCCTTAGACGCATTCACTAGTGTCGAGAAATACAATTTTGGTGCATATGGACTTCAAAGCGTATTTTCCCTCAAGTCAGTGAATGTCAACTGGAACCTCTTATGTGTCGCGGCCAATTTCTAAGACCCAAATTACCCCGTATTCCATTTTGGTTCAGTCACACTTTGCCAAACTCATGAAGATTATTGCAATATTATGGGGATAAACACATTGGGTCCAATGATTCATCTTCCCTCAAAATCTAAATTCACAAAAAAACTCTCAAAATGATTAGGAGTTAAGCCCAAAAAAGCAAGAAGATTCACAAATCACGATTTATTGAACATGCGGAGACTTCTAGAAGTACACCGAACTCCTAAACAAGAAAATCTTAGGGATTTCACTCCGGAACCTCATAGGAAGGCTAGAGATTTTACTTTATGTCTGGGGCTATTGTCAACATATTTTCTGTTTCATTTAGGATGGGTCATCAGTTGCCAGGCTTCTTCGCAGATATTGCCGGACAACTTAAAAACAAGGTTAACTCAGTCCCCACAATACTTACCAAGACTTTTGAGGGATTATCAAATGAGAATGCACCAGGAGGGGCAGGATTTCGAGGAAGTCCACATTTACTTTATCTATGGTTATGTATCCGACTTCGCATCGTAGAATTTTCGTAGATCAAGGAAAGTAAATGGGAAAAATTCGTAAGAAATGAAACATTGGTGGACTTTGCATCCATAGAAGACTGGAGGGACTGACTCTCAAATTTGACTACACAAGATGTAAATTGAGATAGATTGGGATCAAGAATGGATGAAGGCACCGTGCTTGCTTCAAAAGGGTCTGATCATGTAATGCTCACTGATCTGCTGAATACATCTTTTTATTGCCCAAGGATGATACCAAGATAGATAGGATTCGCTTCATGGATCCCAATGCTCTCGAGGAATCAACATCCTATTAAGGAGCTGATTGTGCACTTGGTGGAACACATAGCTACAACTTCGGACCATCGGTTGCTTGTTGAATCGGAAGATCAACAAGCATTCAAGAAGTAGAAGAGAGGAATAAAATAGCATGTAGGGTCCTAAATCGAGTCATTTTTGCTTTAAGATGAGAGTTTCCTCATTTCTTTTGTATTCGCATTTGTTTCCTTGGTATGATTTTTAATGAGAAATCTCTTTTAATAAGGCCCTATTTAATAATAAATCACCTCATCAGACATAAACTTGCCCAGCACAACTCATCAATTATAATAAAATAATAAAAGTGAATGCTATCAAGAGGGATCATTTACCACCAATTCTTAATTCAACTTTGATGGGATTTCAGGATACTATTGTGCCCAAACTTAAGCGTCCGCCACCTAGTCGGAGTCGAGAGTTAGGTCGTTTGGGGAGAATATTAACACCAAGTGAACTATTAAAGATGGCTTCTGAATCTGAACTTACAGAAATTCGTAAGATCTTAGCGGTCTTTGCAATGGATAAGAACAGCATAAAGAGCAAGGTGGACGTGCTAGAACAGATCTCCGAATCAATAAGAGACCACCTTGACGATCAAAAGGACAAGGGACTAGAAGGTAGCACAGCTAAGAATCTGGATGAGGTTTATGAACTTGATGGAAATGATGAACACTTTCATGGAACCCGATGTTAGCCGACAGAATGACTCAATTGGAAACAGCCGTGAAGAACATAAAAGGGATTTGACGAAATTACAGCAGGATAGAGGCTTTGAATCAAATCCCTAAGATCCGTCTGCCCGAGAAGTTTGTAATGCCAGAAATGAAAAAATTCAATGGAGTAGACTGCGTAAAAACTCATCTCAAGGTATATGTCACTAACATGCGCACAATGGGCCTTAGTGACGAATAGATGACATTGTTATTCCAACGTACTCTATCAGGATCAACGCTACGATGGTTAATGTCCCAAGATCCAGCTGTAATAGGGACATGGGAAAATATGTCAAGTATGTTCTGGCACCAGTACAAGTACAGAACCAGATCGAAACTTCTTGAAGAGATTTGGAATCCACTAAGTAGAAGAATGGAGAAATATTTACTAATTTCATTAGTCGTTGGAAGGCTAAAGCTGCACAGATGTGGGATAAACCATCAAAAAAGGAACAAGTGACGATCATATTAAAAAACATCTCGTAGGGGTATGCTCAGCATTTAGTCATCCAGTATCTCTCCACATTTGAATCCCTGTTACAAGCCTAAAGCCAACTTGAGGATGTTTTTGCCTCTGAGATCCTTTCCAACTCTTCTAACCACAAAGACAAAAAACTCTTTACTAATTTCAAACCCAACGTCATAGGTGTACTTGGGTAAGGGTGGCCAAATAAAAATGCATTGCACATAGTAAGCTTAGAGTCTAGAAACCTCCCCTGTAGGTCACGACTCGAACTTATCGTAGGTGTTCCCGGTTGTTTATTGAATGATGATTGTATGTGAATGATGAATGCATGCGAATGATGAGATCAGAATGAATGGTTGTCCTCAAGGATTAAAGTTATTTGTTTTACCTGATTAAAATGGGTGCACCGACCCAATAAAAAATCCATTTGTTGCAATAATTCATAATGACTCAGTCCATCTCGACCCAACAATCATGATGGGACTGGCCATTTAAATCAAAATGGAAATCAAATTCTTTTCTAAATTCGGGTTTCAACCCATTTTCAAAGAAGAAAAATGATTTACAAAAGGAAAATATTTTCCAGAAAAAGTATTTTCCAAGAGAAGTGTTCTCTAGAAAAAAATATTTTCCAGGAAAAAGTATTTTCCAGAAAATGTTTTCCATAAGAACAAGATTTTTCAAAAGAAAACGTAATTGATATTTTACATGGACCTTGGAAGTGTACTAAAATACTATTTTGTGCCAACCAGGATGCTAGTCACAGGTAATAACCCGATCGACCAGTTAGTCAAAACAGCCGTCATAGGGATGCACCTTGAGAGAAGATCAACTTTGAGAAATTCATACTGAGATGTGCTATTTATTTCCACGAGTTTGAAATAGATTGGAACCTGTTACGTGTTATGGCTAAGCGCTGGAACCCCTACCTTCATATATTCCATATTGGGCATATACTTGTGCCCCACTCACGAGGATTATTGTGGCATTATGGGGATATCCACTTCAGGACCTCTAGTTAGGCCCTCATTGAAGGCAGGATATTCTGGTGACCTCACCACAAGACTGAACATTTCAAAAGAAGAAGCCAAGGTCCTAGTCCATAACAAAAGATTGGACTTAGTACTTTTACTGGGCCCGTATCCCTCCCGCAGTCATCCAGTTAATGTAAAACCAGAAGCTTGGCGAGCGACTAGAGACTATCGATTGTGCCTAGGAATCCTAGCCCAATACATGTTGACCTCCAAAAGTGACGGTCAGACTGTCCCTGAGTCCTTCATAAATATAGCCTCTCAACTCTCGCGGAAAGTGAACCTTGTATCTCTCATCCTAGCTGAAATTTTCTCAGGTCTAAATGCCAAAAAAAATTTTGAGCGGGAAAACTTCAAAGGAAGCCCCCACTTACTCTATATGTGGCTGTGTGAACGTCTCAAAATCGTAGATGTCCCTTCAAACCTCGAGTATGAGCCTGAGCACTTTTTCAAAAGAAACCTGTTAGTACGTCACAATTCAGTCAAGACTTAGGGCAAATGATTGGATTCTCGCCTTGCCCATCATATCGGTTTAAGATGCCTTTGGTGGATGACTGATCCCCCTGTTCTAGGAACCAAAGGATCCTATTATGTTCGTTTGATTGGACTAGAAGAAACATCTTATTACCAACCTGCATTGATCAGAGAGCAGTATGACGTACCCATAGAGTTATCTTTACCTCAGCACAAAGCTTTCTTCCCTCCCGAGCCATTGACCGAAAAGTTAGTACATCTAATTGAGAAGGCTTGGAACAAACGCACCTTAGGGTATCCAGACGGACCACCAAAATTCAAAAAACCAGTTGTTAGAGCCTAAATGATCAATGATAGCAATCTTGATGACCACCAAGACGAAGCCAAGCGCCCATGTAAAAAATAGTTTAAGTCAAATTTGTTGAAAGATGTTTTAATGAGAATATTTATTTGTTAATCATTTTCAATAAAACTATTTTTATTTTGAATAAATATTTATTTCCCTCTTGAATGATCATTGCGTGAATGGATTATTTAATGGATTAGTGCACAAACTTCAATAAAATGACTCATTAAAATGTTATCAAGGGGGTAATACTGAAATTGATTAAATTTATCTTTAATGGGGTGTCAAGGATTATCATTACGCCCAAACTCAAGCATCCACCTCCTAGTAGGAGTCGTATGTCCAGTCGGTTATAACGAGTGTAGACACCCCATTTTTGCATCTGCCTAATTCTACAATTCGTCACCCGGTTACCGTGAATTCCTAATGATGATCGCAAAGAACTCGAAGGCTGGTGAGTACTGTCCCTGATTCCCTTCGTTTCCACTCTTTTCATCTCCTCTACTTGTTACGACTCGATATAGAATTTTACGCACGCCTAGGATCGCTACACTTTACATTCGATTTAGCAAGCACGTACGCTTAGGTTCGCTATACAGTTCGATGACCTAGAGACCTCGTCACGCTAGGAAAATACGACTTTGAAACATAGAAATAATCACGTTGGGACTAAAAGAAACCTCACGCCAGAATTCGTAAAAATTCGCAAAAATCGACAAAATGACGAAAATACCCCGAATAAATTTTGGACCTCTGAAAGACCTTGAAAGTGCCTCCATTGCACTCAGATTATGATTTCGAGTCTAACGAGACTCAAACCGATGAAAACAGAGAAATTTAAGAAAAATCATAAAAATGACCGAAATACCCCTCGACCTCCAATTAGAGATCTCGATCCTTAGGAAACTATGATAAAAATTAAAATCGAATATAAAATTAAACAATTAAAACTTAAAATTTAAAATTAAAATCAAATAAAAAATTAAACAATTAAAACTTAAGATTAAAATCAAATAAAAAATTAAACAATTAAAACTTAAAAGTAAAACAATTAACATCTAATTCAAAATTAAACAATTAAAACTTAAAATTAAACAAATAAAATTTAATTCAAAATAAAAAATTTAAAATTCACAATTAAACAATTAAAATCCAATTCAAAGCTAAACAATTAAAATTTAATATCTAATTCAAAATTAAAATTAAACAATTAACATATAATTTGAAATTGAACAATTAAAACTTAAAATTAAAAAATTTTAAATTCAATTCAAAATTAAACAATTAAAATCAAATCAAAAGTTAAACAATTAAACCAATAAAATTAAAATTAAGTTCAAATCAATAAAATTTAAAACAAAATTTTTAATCAAAGCTAGAATAAACTAATCACAATTCGAGGTTATGTGCTACGAGTAGCGGGGATCACCCCACTATCATTCTCCCAAAGGAAAGGACGTGTAAAAGAGAGAAAAAGAAAGAGAAAAAAATTAGAAAGAAAAAAAATTTAGAAACTTACTTGTTATAAAAAAGAGAGAACGTCTTCTCTCTTGGGGGCTGAAACGTATCTTCTTCTCCATGGGACGTCTGTGATCTTCTTCTTCTCTTCGTTTTGGCTGAGCTCTCTCTCATCTACGACTTCTCCTTCTTCCTTCACGCCTTCTTCTCTAACGCCAAGGAGGTCCCTCTCTTCTCTCCCTCACTCTCAGACTTTCTTCTTCCACAACAAAGTTGTTGCAACAGCCCTTTCCCCTCCCCCATTGAACCTGCAAATCTCCTCCTACAACTCACCACACATCTTCATCTTCTTCAACCTTATCATCCCTAACGCCCCAGCCCCTTTGTTTCTCTGTTAGTTGCTGTACCAGCGCCCCCGGCCATTGAACTTGCACCTACCTGTGCATACTTGCTGCCCCAGCAACAACCCCAAATACCTCCTATCCTCTTCGTTTTTCTGCCATTAGAACCACCCACATACCTCAATTTTTTCTCCACCATTGAAACTAGCATAAAAACTCACGGTTTAGCCTCCCATCAATTTGTTTAACTAATGGTTTCAGTCTTCTTTTAACGTCCCCACAGCTGCCCAACTCTCTTCTACTGCTGCAACAGCACTCCCAATCCTCTTTACCACGTCCTTTACACCTCCCCAGCCTTCTCTCTGTCTCCACTTCATCTTCAAGAACGTCCCTGTTAGCTGTTCCAACGTTTTTCAGCCACTCTCCTTCCTTTTTCATCTTCTGCAATACAACTTCCTTGCTACACTTCATCCCCTCCAACACCATCCTTGCAGCGTCGTCTTGCTGCCTAGTTTCTTCTTCAGCAACCTCTTCAACGACATCTATAACAGCAAAACCACGTCCCTGCAACATTGCTGCAACGCCTCTTCCAGTCTTCATCTTCGATCAGTATCCCGGTGGCCATCTATTTGTGCCATCATCTTCTTTGCACTTTGTACAGCCGCATCTCGACTCAGATTTTTCTAGTTGCTGTCACAACATCATCGCAGTACGTAGCAGGGCATCTGTCTCACCGTCCTCGTCTCTCGGCATCGTATGCTCACTAGCCTTTGGGTCATATCTGAAGGAATCGGCCCCTATCATCTTTCTGTGGGTAAGTTTTTTTTTATCTATTATCATTATATATTTTCTACTTTCCACGTTGGTAGGATTAGGAGGATTTTTCGAGTTTATTTTTTATGCTTTATTTATTTTAGTGCATCGATAGGGTTAGGAGAATATTTAGTTTACATTTTTTTTTATTCATTATTTTTGCATGTTGGTAGGATTAGAAGAGTTTTTTTTTATGTCTCTATGTTTTTATTTGTTTTGTGCTTCAATAAGGTTAGGAAAATGTTTTTATTTCTCCATCTTGTTTATTTTTATTTATTATTTTTATTTCATTATTTTTTGCATGTTAGGATATTTTGTTTATATGTATTTTTGTGTTTTTTTTTGCATATTGATAGGATTAGGAAAGAAGTTGTTTTATTTTATCTTTATTTTATTTTCATGCATTTTTTATGAACTTGTGATGACATGAACCTTGTATTTAAGCATGATAGTTGTTTCGGAAAAATTGATGGTCCTAGATGCTTGCCCATTTGAGTCGATTTGAGAATAATTTGAGTTCCAATATTTGGTATGCATTGGTGCTTGTTGATCTACAATTTGGTAAGCATGGTATTGTGAATTTTTTTTTTGTTATTTCATAAATTTCCAAATTGGTGATCCTTGGTAAATCTACATTTTTTTAATTCGAAAATTCCCATTCATGATTTCGTTTTGAAAATTGGTATTTGGAATTTTCTGATAGGGAAATTGTACAATTTTCTATTTAAGGAAAGAATATATTTATAAATTCCTATTTTAGGAATTTCACATTTAGCAATTCCTAATTTAGATGATTTTGCAATTTCATATTTAGAAAGTTCATGGATTTAGAAGTTTCTACCTCAAAATTGTGATATCTTTGGAAAACTTCTATTTTGGGAAAGTTCCATTTTTAAATATTCTAATTTAGGAATTCAGCATATATTCTTGAATATTGATTTGGGGAACTTCGGATTCCAAATTTGAAAATTCTTTGAATTCCAATTTGGCCGTTTCTATTTTGGACAGTTTGAGAAATATTTACAGGTGGAGTTTCTTAATTAATTTCAGGTCATGGAGCTGATTAGGACTTTTTCAAACCCTCCCATACTTTGTGGAATTCAAATAAGAATCATGTGATAATTGGGATAAATTTTAGCCATGGGATTTGGTTGGAAAATCCAACATGAATTGATGATGATGATGATTGGATTGTGACCTTGACCGTAGTCTCTGTATGTTGGCCATAGGATGATCTTGGATTGTAGTAGAGACCGATCATATTGATTGGGCGGGTTCGGTGCCTAACACCTTCCGAAACCCGTAACCTGACCCCTTACCCATACCTTTGATCCGTGGATCGACCCATTATCCATTTGGAGTTATTTATGGTTCCTAGACCTAAACTAGGTGGCGACTCCCTTCTTTTAAAGTCCCCCATTTAATAAATCGAACCCATATCCACTATTTAGTGAAAACGGGTCGAGGCGATTTCAACGAGTGACAACACCAAGTCAACAGGCATAAATGGTTTCAGAGTCTGAGCTTACAAAGATCCGAAAGATATTGCTAGCCTTTGCCAATGATATCAACAGTATAAGAGGCAAAGTGGAAGTCCTAGAACAGTTTTCAGAATCAACGGGCAATCCCCTTGACGATCTGAAAGGAAAAATGGTAGAAGAAAATGCAGCGAGACGTGCACATGAGGTCTTTAAGCTTGATAGAGATGAAGAACATTTCGATGAAAATCCGGTGTTAGCTAACAGAATGTCTCAGTTAGAGTCAGCTATGGAGAGTATAAAGGGTATCAATGAAATCGTAGCAGGCATTGAAGCTCTAAATCGCATCCCTAGAATTCATTTGCCAGAGAAGTTTGTAATGCCTAAAATGGATAAGTTCAGTGGGGTAGGTTGTGTAAAAACGCATCTTAAGGTGTATGTTACTAACATACGCACTATGGGCTCAGCGATAAACTGATGACATTGCTATTTCAGCGAACTCTATCCGGGTCAGCTCTGCGATGGTTGATGTCTCAAGACCCAACTATAGTAGGTGTATGGAAGAACATGTCAAAATCTTTCTAGCATCAGTATAAATACAGTTCCGAGATCGAGACTTCAAGAAGGGATTTAGAGTCGACTAAAAATAAAAATGGGGAGATATTCACTAATTTCATTGGTCGTTGGAGGGCCAAGGTAGCCCAAATGTGGGATAGACCTTCGAAGAAGGAACAAGTAGCGATTATCCTAAAGAACCTCTCACAAGGATATGCTCAGCACCTAGTGGCCTAATATCTCCCTACTTTTGAGTCCTTGTTACAAGCCGGAAGCCAACTCGAGGATGTTTTTGCCTTTAGGGTATTTTCTAATTCCTCAGACAATAAGTCTAAGAAACCCTATGTTCCCAAACCTAGTACCAACCATGTTTACATAGCCAACACATCAGCTACCCTAGCTCAACTCCCAGCCTGGACTAATAACCCGATTCACCCAAGTCAACCTCGAACTCCGCGTCAGTTTACCAATCTAGGGATGAGTCTTATGTAGCTCTCCAGAAATTGATGAAAAAATGGCTTCTTACCCCTATCCAACCTTGATCTTTACCAAATCCCTTGCCACCTAGACGCAACTCTAATTTGTTCTACGAGTTCCATTAAAACTCTGGCCATAACACTGATCAATATATCACCTTGCGCCATACCATTCAAAACCTTATTGATAACAAAAAGGTCACAATCCCTAGCCCAACATCACCAAATGTCACCACTAATCCACTACCCACCTATCACCCTCCACCAACCCTGAACATGGTTTCCCACACCCCATTACTATTTGATCCCGTCTCTCTCATCCATCCAATCCAAGTCAAACCGCCTAGTTACCCCCTTGTCGGGATAGCTTTCACTGATGAAGTTTTCACCACAAACTATGAACCATTTGATCTAACCTCGGATGATACGTATTATCTATCCCCACCTTATTACAGTAACCCCACATTCACTAGTTATCTTTTGGCTCAAATGAACCCAGAGAGTCTTGTCTCCTTGACAGATGAAGATCCATACTTGTTGACTGAAGAAGATGAGCCTTTCTCCCTCTCCTGTGATGAAGTTAAACATTTGACTCGAGGGAGAAGTGTTTTTAAGCCGCAAGAACTTTGTGTTGGTAACCCTACAACCTTTACAAGAAAAGAAAGAAAAGATCCTATCAAAGAAAATATCGAAGAAGATAACTTTGTAATCAAGCAGTTGAAGAAATCAGGGGCCAACATCTCAATTTGGGGTTTACTCATGGCTTTCACTGCTCATAGAGAGGCCGTTCTCAAAGCATTAAATACAGCCCAAGTTTCCCTGGATACTTCTCCAAATCAGCTGGTCAATATAGTAGGGGCAACCTATGTAGAGAATATTCTGTCCTTCTCAGACTCAGATCTCTAAAAGGAAGGAGCAAGCCAGACTAAGCCTTTGCACATCACAGTCGATTGTAATGGGATGAGGGTACCTCTGATTTTAATTGACAATCGAAGTAGACTGAATGTTTACCTTTTAAAGACTGCTACCTATCTCAGGTTTAAGGCTGAAGATCTCAAGCCCACTAATCAAGGTGTTAGGGCCTATGATAATACCAAGAGGGATGTACTGGGAATTTTGCATCTTCGATTGTCCACAGGCATAGCTGAATTTCTTGTGGAATTTCAGATTATTGATATCTAGTCATATTTCAATTTATTGTTAGAGAGACCATGGTTACACCAGATCAAAGCCATACCTTCCACGCTACACCAGAAAGTTAAATTTATCAAAGATGGACTAGTAATTACCCTTCATGGAAATGCTAAGATTGTGGGGATTGTAAATAGTACCAAAGCCAAGAATGAACAGTTACTTGAGATTCAACCAGAACAACAGGGGGTAGAGCTCAGTGGGTTTGAATTTGAAAAGATATGCCTAGTCCAATGGGATCACTTAGTGAAAGAATATTTTCCTATCGAAAATACTTCTAATTGCTACATGGCCAATATATTAAAAAAAATAAGATTTTTTTCCAATATGGGCCTAGGTCGCAAGCAACAAGGTATTAAAGAGACACCAGTGATTAAAGAAGTCATTGATACATTCGGGCTAGGATATAAGCCTACTAAGGAAGATTGGGCCCAATACTGAAAGACAAAGTGAGACACGGCAGTTGCAAAAAGGTAAGGGCGTACCACGAATCTGATTAAAATGAAGCCTTATCATAAGACCCTTAATGACTATTTCGTGAAAGAATGAGAAGATTTCTATTATTGTAGGTTCCTAGAGCCGTTCATTAATTACATCATAGGTATTCGACTGCTGGGGTTTGAAATATTCTTTGATATGGAATGGCCTAAAAAAGAAACAAGCACAAAAGTTGAAGAAAAGGAAGTTGAAGACTGGCAGCTCAATGTGGACTCCCTCAATATTGATCAGTTATTCATTAAATATCACTATGTCCTAGTGTTGTCAGTTGAGAAGGGGATCCCAAATCCTCTGTCAGTAATCAAACCCACTATTGGGTGTCTCTCTAATTATAATGTTCTGCACGTCAAGACTGGGTCTGTCAGTCCTATTAGTCCTGTTCTATCTAACGTGTCTGATGAGTCATTTATTTCTGTCGAGTCAAGTAAGTTAGTTATTTCTACTGAGTCTGTTATTTCTAGTAAGTCTGTTATTTCTGCTGAGTCAAGTAAGTTTGTTAAGTCCGCAATGAGTTCTGTTACCCCATCTCCTTTTAATGAAATGAAAGAAATTTTTGATTACCTTGAACGCAATGATAATTTAACTAATAATCTGATTTCGGAGGGAGAATCTTCTGATGAATAACCTCCCCCTGAAATTATCAAATTACTTGAACAAGAAAATTAATGTGGGGCTCAACCTCTAATAGAGGAATTAAAGGTTATCAACTTCGGAAAAAAAGAAAGTCCTCAAGAGATTCGAATTGGGATTACCTTATCTACCGATGAATGTAAGGGGATAGTAGACTTGCTTAGAAAGTTCAAAGATGTGTTCGTGTGGTCTTATGAGGATATGCCAGGAGTAAGCACAGATATTGATCAACATCGGATTCCCTTATATCTTGATGCTCGACCAATTAAGCAAAAACTTCGACGCATGAAGCCGGAATAGACTTTAAAGATTAAAGAAGAAGTTACGAAGCAGATTAACGCTAGATTTTTGGAAGTAGTGGAGTACCCCGAATAGATTGCTAATGTTGTCCCGGTGCCTAAAAAGGATGAAAAAGTCAAAATGTACGTGGACGTTAGAGACCTAAACAAAGCGAGTCCAAAAGACAGTTTTCCTTTACCACACATAGATGTTCTAATAGATAGCACGGCTGGGCACGTTTTGTTGTCCTTCATGGATGGTTTTTCAGGTTACAATCAGATAAAAATGGATCCTCGGGATATGCAAAAAAGTCCTTCATCACACAGTGGGGAACCTTTTGTTATAAGGTTATGCCTTTTGCTTTGAAGAACATTGGAACCACCTATCAAAGAGCAGCCACGACTTTATTGCATGACATGATACACAAGGAAGTCGAAGTCTATGTAGATGATATGATAGCCTAATTTAATGAACGATTGGGGCACGTTGCTACGTTAGAAAATTTTCTCACAAGGATTCAAAAGTACCAACTTCGTTTCAACCTGCAGAAATGAGTATTTGAAATAACTTCTGGAAAATTATTGGGATTTGTGGTTAGTCAAAGAGGGATCGAAGTAGACCCTGCGAAGATTAAAGCTATCCAAGAAATGCCACTGCCTGAGATTGAAAAGTAGATTCGAGGTTTTTTAGGCAGAATCCAGTATGTTAGCATATTCATCGCTTAACTCACCAACGTCTATAAACCTATCTTTAAGCTTCTCAAGAAGAATGAATCAACAGTTTGGAATGAATAATGTCAAAAGGCTTTCGACCAAGTCAAGGAGTATCTCTTGAGCCCACCTATTTTGGTTCCACCTACACTAGGTGAACCACTTCTTCTTTATTTTTCAGTCACAGAAGAAGCTATGGGATGCATGTTTGTACAGTATGATAAAGGTAATCGCAAAGAAAGGGCTATCTACTATATCAGCAAAAAGATGTTAGAGTATGAACGAAATTATTTAGCCCTAGAAAAAATTTGTTTGGCATTAGTATGGGTTACTCAGAGAGACCGACACTATATGCTATCTCATTCAGTTATCTTGTTATCTCGGATGGATCCTCTCAAATATCTCTTCAAGAAATCAGCACTGATAGGGAGAACCGCACGATGGTTGTTGTTGTTATCAGAATTTGACATCACGCATGTTAAGTAGAAATCTATCAAGGGAAGAGCTGTGGTAGAATACTTGGCAGATCACCCGATAGTAAAAGGAACATGGCCTTTTGATTAGTTCCCAGATGAGAACATCTTGCATGTTGAAGAAGAACCGTAGAATCAAACATGGCAACTGTACTTTGATGGGGCCGCCAATCAGAATGGGTATGGAATAGGGGCAGTTCTATTTTCTCCTGACGGATACCACATTCCTATCGTTATTAAATTAGCTTTTTCTAACACCAATAACATAGCCGAATATGAGGCATGCATCATTGGGCTTGAAGCTGTTTTGAATCTGGGTATTACAAAATTTAAAGTATTCGGGGATTCAGCTTTGGTTATACATCAGTCATTAGAAGAATGGAAGACTAGGGATGAAAAGATTAAGCCTTATCATGAGTATCTGTTAAACTTAGTGAGTAAGTTTAAACCTATCCTATTTCAGCACCTGTCAAGGGAAGATAATAGATTTGCGGACTCTTTAGCCATTCTCTCTTCATTGATCCACTTGCCCCCTAGCATGGAATTGAGGTCGATCACCGTCGAATTCAAAAACAAACTTACATATTGCCATCAGATCAACATTACTACTCAACTACCTGATGGAAAGCAATGGTATACAGATGTCAAAAGAGTATTGGAAAAATAAGAATTCTTGGAAGAAGTATCGAGGAAGGAACGACAAACTACTAAGATTAACATCTCAATTCATCTTGTGCACATGAAGTTTATACAAAAGGTCTTATGATGGGATTCATTTGTCATGTGTTGATGAAGATCAAGTTGAAGAGATAATGGTTGAATTACATTCAGGGGGCTATGGGACGTCCTTACATGAGTGGAAAAATGTTAGTCAGGAAAATTATGAGACAAGGGTATTACTAGCACACGATGGAAACAGATTGTCATCACATGGTCAAGACCTGCCACAAATACCAAATACATGCAAACCGTATACATGTGCCGCCTTCTCAATTAGTTGGTCTGACTTCACCGTGGCCATTATCAGTTTGGGGAATTGACATTATTGATAAATATCGCCTAAGGTGTCAAACGGGCCTGAATACATTTTAGTTGCTATCGATTATTTTACTAAGTGGGTCGAAGCTACCTCTTATGCTGTACTCACTGCATCTCGAGTTGCAAAGTTTATCCAAACGAACATCATCAGTCGATACGGGATACCTTCGGAACTGATTTCTAATAACGGGTCACACTTCAAAGCTGAGGTTATTACACTGTGTTCAAAGTTTAAAATGACGCATCACAAATCATCTCCTTACCGCCCTCAGACCAATGGAGCAGTCGAAGCAACTAATAAGAATCTTAAGACCATCATCGGGAAGATGTGTTAATCACATCGAGATTGATCAGAAAAATTGCCATTTGCATTATGAGCATATCGAATATCAATTTGATCCTCTACTGGAGCTACTCTCTACTCCTTAGTATATGGCAAGGAAGCAATCTCGGCAGTTGAAATGGAAATCCCGTCTCTCAGGGTCTTGTTGGAAAGTCAGTTGTTAGAAGCAGATTGGGTTCGTCAACGGTATGAAGAATTAAATCTGACCGAAGAAAAATGACTAAAGGCTTTGTACCACGTGCAGGCTTATCAAAGAAGAGTCGCCGGTGCGTTTGACAAAAAGATCAATGCTCTTCACTTACAAGTCGGGGATTTAGTACTCAAAGAGAATCGGACACCTATCTTTGACCCTAGAGGGAAGTTTAACCAAATTGGGGAAGATCGTTCATCATCAAGGAAATATTACCAGGAAAAATTGTCAAACTTCAAGACCATAATGGAATTGAATTACCATAATCAACCAACCTTGACCAAATCAAACGGTACTACATTTAAGGATGCCGTCTTTGGTCGAATCAATTATCCTATTACCCAGTTCAATATATCTTTTCTCAAGCCTTTGTAGTCTTTCAATATATATATATATATATATATATATATATATATATACCTTTTATTTCTTAGCCTGATCACCTAACCTAAGGGAGGGAAAATTTGAACTACGTTTTGGTCTAATCCCAAAATTCTGAGGTACGTAGGCAACCTGAGAAGTTTCTTCAGGCCCGACCACATCAAAATAAAAAAATCTATTTCCTAAAAAAAGAAGACACAAATATCTTCAAAATTTAGAAGAAAATTAAAAGCCAATAAAAAAAAGCCACACAAGGGGCATTTAAATTTTTGAGCCTCAAAATCCCTTTCTTTTTATACCCAGTCTTAAGCTTACCCATAAAATTCCTCCTAAGTATCGCGCGAAAAGTTTAGGAAGGTAGCAAGGTATGATCAGACAATAATTCCATAAGGAAAAAAAAGAAAAAAAAAAGAGAAAGAAAGCCTGCTAGGTTGAAAACCCGAAAAAGGGCGACTTAGGCAAAATTTAAGACAAGCTCGCAAGGTTGAAAATCTGAAAAGACGATCTTGGCAACAATCAGAGCAAAGAAAAAAAAAAGAAAATAGCTAGCTAGTTTGAAAACCTGAAAATGCGATCTAGGCAAAAGCTAGAGCATGCTCGCTATATTGAAAACCTGAAAGGGTAATTTAGGCAAAAGTTAGAGCAGTAAAGAAAAATAGAAAAAATCTCCGAGGAGTTAAAAAGCTAAGAGCGGTCCGAGCTGAAATTTCACAAAGTCCGAATAATCAAGTTCAATACTTAGCTTAAACCAGGCACAGACTCAGAAGTCACAAGTATCTTGTCTACGATCGATCTGAAAATTTTTACGTTCCTAAGTGAACCAAAGGAGAGAAAGGTGAATTTTATGATGAGTCTCAAAAGGAAATATTTTGTTCTTTTGAGCCTGACTCAAAATCTTCAATAAAATTAATCAAAATTAAAAGTTGGATCTTTATTGCTCTTGTGGTAATCAAATATTTCAAATCTTCATACAACATGCATTTTCTTTTTCTTCTAATATGTAGTTTCCCCCTTATACTAATTTTTTTTTAAATTTTTGCATGATGTGTTCAATTATCTCCAATGCCATGTTTCAATTAAACTAGGGGCATTTTATTTTTAAGGTTAAACAATGTTAATCCTAAAAGATAAAAGGAATCCCAAACTTAAGGTTACCCTCTTGATAATAATTTTTCGAAAACCCTTGAGGTTCAAAAGAAATAAAAATTTAAGTTTTTAATTCATAAAACTTTTGAAAAAAAAAATCTTGAGGGTCAAACAAAAGCGTTCCTGATCTCATATTTTGGATTTTGCCCAGAGAATAACTCATTTACCTAGAGCAGGGGATATGGCATTCTTTCATTTCTAGATTCATTAATCATTTTCCAAATCCATTCATTCATAGATTCGATCATTCTCTTTCAAATTCATTATCTTCCAGATTTATTCGTTCCCCGATTCAATCGTTATTTTCTAGATTCATTTTCAATCTCATCCATATTCATTTTAATCACTTTTTTTCAGATTCATTTTCAATCATTCTTTCCAGATTCATTCCTTTCTTCCCAGTTTTACTCAGCCAGATGCTGCCGAGGGTTTTTTCGAAATTATGCTCAGATACCGTCGAGGGTTTTCTCCGAATTATGCTCAGATACCACCGAAGGTTTTCTCCAAATTATGCATAGATGCAGTCGAGGGTTTCTCAAAATTATGCTCAGATGTGACCGAGGGTTTTATCAAAATTATGCTCAGATATCGTCGAGGATTTCTCGGAATTATGCTCAGACATCGCCGAGGGTTTCTCGAAATTATGCTCAGTTTATGCTCAGATTATGCTTAGACTTTACTTAGATTTTAAGTACACGTACTTACACATGTGTTTCGTTAATTAGGGTGAATTTTTTAAAATTCAAGGATCTGATACTGTCAGTGAGAGCTCTCGCTCGAGAACCTGACAAACTTTTATTCAAGGAGAGTTTTACCTTCAAGGATCCGAACGCCTCGACGAATTGTTAAATCAGGCTGCAAAATGAACTATCACTAGCGTTGGCATTTAGATATCGCACTATCTACGAAAATAGATTTGCTATCTAATTTGCTTTAACCCTCTGCCAAAGAGGGGCATCTGTAGACACCCCATTTTTGCACTCGCCTGATTAATCAACTCGTCAACCCGATTGCAATGATTCCCAATGATGGATGATTATTCCATTGCTATATTTTGTTGTTAGATATGTTTTGGAAATTCGAATGAGGTATCTCAAACTAATAAAACTGTAGAAACCACGCTACGCTAGGAAAATATAACCCCAAAAACATAGAAATCATCATTTTTCAGACAAAAAGAAGCTTCACGATAAAAATCACTAAAAAATGATCAAATTACCTAAATACCCTAACCTTAAAACATCCCTAAAGCCTATATTACTTTTAGGAAAACCCTTTCAAACACATAAAATAACAAATCGAATCCAAATAAACCATTTCGCCAATTTTCACAAAACTTGACAAAATTATGAAAATATCCCTCATAAAGTTCACAACCATTTCGCACAAAAAATTTCATAAATGATATAAACCAATATTCCCATTGAATTCCTTACGAAAAATTGATTTCAAAACATCCTGTAACATTAAAAAATGACTTAAAACGCAAAAAGTCCTTTCCGAGGGCAAAATGATAATTTTACAATTTTAATAATTAAAAATTTTAAAATTAATAATTAAAATATTAATTAATGTAAAGTGAAATCCTAATTAAAATTCAAGTCAATCAAGTAAGACTTAAGTCAAAATCCTAAATTCTAGTCAATCAAGTGAGACTTAAGTTAAAATCCTAATCAATCTAATAAGACCAAAGTCAAAAACTTAATAGAATTCTAATTAAACTCAAAAACTATCCAAAAGAATTCTAAGTAAACTCTAAAACTATCTAAAAGAAACCTAATTAAACTCTAAAACTATCTAATAGAATTCTAATTAAACTATAGAACTATCTAATATAATTCTAATTAAACACTAATTCTATCTAAAATAATTATAATTAAACACTAACTCTATTTAAAAAATACTTTAAAAAATCTATAAATAAGGGTCCCTACAACCTATTTTCGTATAAAAAAATAATACATAAGAAAAGTAAGTAAAAAAACTTCCTTAGCCTCCTATAAATCCTAATTTTGAACCTTAACTCCTTACCTAACATCTATACCCCAATTTTAGCTCAAAAAATACTTAGAAACCCCTCAAAAACACCAAGAAATCCATAAACAAATCAAAAATATTTAGATTTAAGAAGAGGTACTTCGTCTTGGAGGTCTGAAGCGAATCTAGTGACAGAACAAAGCTAGAAGTACTATACAAGGAACTGTTCTATCAGATCTGAGGGAACAAAATCGTTGCGTTGCAAAGGTAAATATTTATTATTATTATTATTATTATTTAGGTCTTTTTAGCAATGTAATCATTTTTGGGAATTAGTAGAGATCGGCGTTTTTGCCGGGCGGGGTTGGTGCCTAACACCTTCCAACACCGTAATGTGATCCCCGGACTCAGTATTTTTTAGTAGATTAGTTGTTTGTTTATCCGTTTCGAGTCAATGTTTTGTTTATAGACTGTAATAACTAGGTGGCGACTCCCAAACCTCAAAGTCAAAAGCGGATCCGCAGACCCCGCGGATCGAGGGCGCTTTCACCATGGTACACGGACATCCCGAAAGTATTGAAAAAACAAGAGTTTCCAGTTCAAGCGTCAAGGAAAGAACGACAAATCCTACAGAGATTCGCATCCCATCTCATGTTGTGCGTAGGAAACTTATATAAGAGGTCTTCCGACGAAATTCATTTGTCATGTGTTGACGAAGATCAAGCTGAACGGATAATGGAAGAGTTGCATATATGCTTTTGTCCGGGTCCAAACACTAACACTAGGTCATTAAGTGTGTACGACCATCGATGACTAGGAGGTATGCCTAGTTCTTTCCGAGTGGGCTAAGTTCTATGTCCAGGCGTACCAGTCACCTAGTTTCCGGGATCCATATTCAAAGTACATTAATCAGAAGTTGGAAAGCGATAGTAATGGACATCGAGTTGATGTTCCCAAGTCTTCTCAAGAACCATTGCAAGAAATTGCTGGTCCAATGACTAGGGCAAGAACAAAGAGGATGAAAGAGGCTACTCTAGAAGATTCTAAGACTAAATTTGAAGATATCAAAGCTTCACCAAGGATGGTCAACTATCTTTTTATGCAAGGGATCGGTTTGGAAGATCAAGTTGGATGCAAAAGTTAATTGGAAATTTTATGATCTAATTGTCCTTAGTTTTAGTCTTTTATTTTCTAAGGACTAATTAGGCCCAATCTTCATCTAATTTGCTTATAAAAACATCACCCATGTTACATTTGGGAGACAATTTATTTTCAATGCATTTTGAAGTTTATTCGAGAAGTTTGCTTTGTTTTCATGTGTTTGAGTTCTTCATGAGTTCTTGTGAATGAACCCTTTTGGATAAAACCTCCCCTTGATGATCTCTTATAGGAACCTTTTAATTCGAAGGCTTCAAATTTCTATATTTGTGTAGAAACAAACGTTGATGTTGCTCGAATTAGAACCTTAAGGAAACTATGTCCTCAAAACCCCAATCTTGATATTGATCGGATTAGAACCCTAAGGAAACTAAGTCATAGAAACCCCAATCTTGAGACGCCACAAAGGTTGATCACTCCTTTGATAAGTCGAAGATTCATGCACTCGATCAAGAACTCATAAAGAACTCTTAAAGAACTCATAAAGAAAAACACATGAAGACAAGCATAAGCTTCTTGAATAAACTTCAAAATCTTAGAATTAGAATTGTAAATTGTGTCCAAAATACAACATGAGGTGCCCTTTCATAGACAAATTAGATCAAAAATAATATTAGATATCGCAATCACTGCAACCCCTGCCTTCACACTACAAGTTTTACTATGGCTTTGCTTTACTGTAAATGTTTTAGGCACGAATGGAGCAAAGCGAACCCACCAACTTATTGTATTGAGCTAGAAGTCCCAGTAAGGTCACTCTACATCTGGCTTATTAACTGGAACAAACTAACTCCCATGGGGGGAGATAGAGTATAGGGCGGCCCGTAGACCAGTCCTCACTAAGGGAAGGAATTCGCGCTCGGGAATCTCTGGTCGGGACTCTAGACAGAGTAGACGGGTTTGCACCGAGAATGAAGAATTAATAAAAGCAGAATCTGAGGAATCGAATCGGCAGATTCGGTGCCCAAAAGAACTTCGACTTATGAAAGTCAGAGACAAGGAGGTTTTTATCCCAGGCGAACGCCCAAATAAGCGGTGTGGCACCAACCAATTCTCCTTATCCCGATCGGGCATTCCCGGCTAGCCCTTCACTGATTCAATCTTTTTTAATAGATGCTGGGAACTAAACCCTGCCATGCATAGGATTCAGAGTTCGATGTCAAATCCTACTATCCTCCGAGCCAACGATTCCCCTCTCTTTCACTAAGGGAGAGTCAAATCCATAGATTCTATCTAGTATTCAAGTTCGGCAAGTGGCGCATTGCTCTGTTCTTGCTGTTTGGAAGCCCATAACCCTGAACCCCAATTCAACCATGTTTTAGTATGACAGCTGCCGTAATGGAATATATAGATAGAGTATATAGAGTAGATCGCCCTTCCCCTCTGAGCCAACAAGCTGAGCTCCCAAGTCGCGGATTTCGTCCTAAATAGGGGAATGGCTTCACTTTCTCCCTCTTGACCCCAAAGAATGATTCAACCTTCCCGTCCCTCCCTCCATGGATTCAATCCCGGTACCCTCAACTGTCTTCTCACCTTTTTCACTCTTTCTTTCCCTAAATGGCTTCTTAAATGTGGAAGAAGGGATCTCTGCCCGAGGGACCTAGCACTCTAATAGTTGTAGTAGCCGTCTATCTGAGTACAGAAATGCTTATGTCAGAGAATGGCTTGCTCTCAGATTACATATAAATAAAGTAGATAGGAAAGAGCGGCTAGCCATATCGAAAAGAGTGTGAAGTTCATAGAACGGGACCCTCTAATAGTGCCATAGCAGAGACTCAGACTAGCTACTGGCGGGGGTACCTCAATGATAGTAGACGGTGTTTTGCACCGAGAATGAATAAAAGAAAGGAGGAGAAAGATTGAATCTTTTCATCGTTACCCACAGAATCGTCTGGATACTCAATCTAGCAGAAGGAATAGCGAACTCATCTCTCGAGCCAGAGGCTAATGAATGGAGGCGAGGGAGCAACTGGAACCAGTACTCTGAATGACCGACTTCTTTCCTCATCTTAACTCAGGAGGAGAATTGATTATGTTAAATTCATTGATTTGCATTTATGTCGAATAATCGGCCGGTACTCGTACCTGGAGGAAAAAGAACAGATTTATTCGACTTCTACCAAAAGGCCGATACTCTAAAAGCAGTCCTACGCAGGAGATGCACCAATGAATGATGCCTCTAGGAGATAGTACACAGACTGGTTTTTATCCCTAGTCGGGTACAGTTACACTACTTTTATCCCGAACGAAGGCGCCCCTACTCTCTTGCCTTTAGGCAGGGGAAGCTCCATAACTCTATTTAATAGTACAAGTCAGACTATGCAGACGCAATACCTGAAGTTCATAGAACGGGACTCTTCAATAAGAACTAGTTCCAGTTTCTAACCAGGGGTACCGATACTATATAGTACCAAGTTGCTCCTCATCCGCATTCGAGGATGCTTACACACACCAGCCTGTTATGGTTCCAGAAGCAAGAAGAAAAGTAGCTGCTAACTATGCAGAGGAGCGTTACACTTCAAAGTCAAATCCAGTAAAAGCACGAATTCAAAGCGAGACTTGGGGCAAGCTTATACCTCAGATTGAAAGCCGGAGCCCACCCGGGTTCAGATGGGGAGATTTACATGTGGAACGAGACCATGCAGCTTATATTTGGCGACTTGACTCTATTGGTAAGTTTATCAGTCTCATTTCGAAAGGATAGCTAAGCAGAGGCTTTACTACGCGGACTGGGTCAGCGGACAGATAGGAAGATGCTTTTAAAGTCAAGTTGAGACTTGGCACAAGGAGCAGTCCGCGGCAACTCCAACAGGTAATGCTGCCTAATCCACATCTCCCATTTGTACCCCGGGGGACCCATCAGAGAAAGCCCAAAGTTGCTACGTACCAAGCTATCCCGCCGAAACCAACTACAAGCAGGTCGTACTTTGACTCGAAGGGCTGCAACCTCTTAGAAGGCAGATAGCAGGAAAGCAGGCACTCACCCAGCTAACATAGGCGCCGATAATGATAGCTCTTAGAGAGAAAGAAAGGGAAGGTAACCACAGTGACTCGTGATCAAGAAAGTGACACAGCACCCTCGCCTCAGAGGGAAAGAAAGCGATTACACTATTGCTAATTCATAAGGGCAAGGAAGTGAAACGAAGAAAGCTACCCATTCTCAACAGGAGTCCAGACATAAAAACGAGTATGACCAGGCTTTAAGAAAGAGACCCGTTCCCACCGGTATTGACTACAAAGATACAGCTTAACAATAGAGATGCAAGAACCCATATTGCATGATAAGAATGCAAAATGTCATATGTTTCTCCTTTAATATTTAGTCCTTTACACATATTTAGTGCCTAAATGTACTCATTATTCTTTTATTTTGATTTAGGATGCAAATGAAGGTGTTAAGTGCAAAACGAAATTAATTGGACGATTTTGGACAGTTTCGACATCGCTTTGTAATATGGGCATAACTCTCTCATCCGAACTCCGATTGAGATGATTCAAAATGCTGTCGAACCCTAAGAAAAGGATCTACAACTTTTGTGTTTTGCATTGTGAGAAATACAGGCTGTATCAAAGTCAAAATAGGGTTTGAAGTTACTATATGTACATGTTGACGCGAATTTGACACGGATTTGATTCGGTATATTTTCGAAAGTCTCCAAATTTGGTGCACGAAAATTCCAACTGAAAACACCACTTTCCTAATTATATTAGGACTTTATTTTTAATAATTTTTCCTTAATTAGTCAGATTTTGATATTGTTATTGGAGGATAAGATTTAGAATATTTTTAGGAGATTTTGTAGGCTTCTAAGGAGGAAAAAAAAAAAAGAACGCGTAGAAGAAAAAAGAAAAAGGAAGAGACTAAAAGGGGATCTATCTCTATTTCTCTCTCTCTCTCTCTCTCTGTATTTTTTGATTTTAATCTTTTCTTGAGAAGAAGAAGAACTAGAAACTTGGGGAACTAGAGGCCAACGAGTTATTGCCAAGAAGAAGGAGAAGTTGCTGCTTGTATTCGTTTTCAATCATCCAAATCATCGCCGTGAGGAACATCACCATCAACACATCTCAAACTTCTTTGGTTGTGTTAAAAATTGTAACCCTTATAACTTTTATTTATTTTTATTATTTCAACCCTGGTTGCTATTGGATTAAAGAACATCTTGTTGGATTCTTAAGTTGGAAATATTTAATTCAATGAGTTAGTGACTTTCAGATTCATTAATTGATGTTTTCGGATTGGTGATATGTAGACACATGAATCAGTGAATTTTAATTATGTATGCTGAATTTTTAGTTTGGTCATATTGAAAACTTTGATATTAGCAGTCATTGAAGCCATAATTGTATCTCTAATCACCTAATTGATTTGGAGTATGATTTAAAAGTGGTAAAAATTATGAACAATAGTTGTGATCTGAAAATTGCATGTTCTTTAGCCATGGACTTTTCCATAGGTTTGAAGAGTAGGTTATTGAATCATAATTCCTTTGGATCTTAATAATTTGTTTAAGAAGTTGTAAGGATACGCTGAGTATTAACTTGATTGCTTAATGAAAATAACTAGGTGATGGACTTTTTCAAAATCCTAGGGTTTATTTAAGAAGGAATTTATAAGATGCATGATCTCTTTAGGCTTGCACTTTGATTCAATTCGGATATATAATTAAGGCATAAAATTCGTTGTCTATGTTGAAGCAATTTGATTAGTCATTTAATGAATTTGATTTTCTGAATTGTGAGAGAAGAGGATCAATTGTAAATATTTATTTCTTTAATTTTAATTTTAATTTTTTTTAGTTTTTTTAAATCCAAATCGTCAAAAGTGAAAACTCCTTAAATTTGTGTAATATGTTTGTTTCCAACTTGTTAATTAAACTAACTAAAATTTGTTATGACTCTTTAAAAAAGGAGTACACGCAATCCCCGGCCAATAACGATACCCTACAAATCACTTTACTACAATCTTCTATAGGGTTTATTGATGACTAAAAATATGGTCAATCAATAGAGATGCAAGAACCCATATTACACAAGATATGAAAGCATAGAATAGACCTCTTATCATGTCGGTTGCTGGACCGATAAGAAGAGGAATAGACGAATAAGAAAGATCACCGTAGGGACTCATTTCTCACTCATAATTGAGCTTAATGGTTTATTCATTTTATTATTTACCGACCGCTAGATTTATAAGAGAGAGGCACCAAACCCGGGCTTATAACAAGGTAGAAACGGAGCGAAGAAAACCAATCATCTCACCGGAAGGAGAGTTACAGAACGAGGCACCGATACCCAGAGGCAAGGGAGGCTAAGGAAAGAGAACCAGCTTAAAAGAGAGGCGGTTACTCACTTCTACGGGTACGGGAGGAAGAAAAACCTGCCAAAAGTCTACTTATACTTATAAAGAAAATGAAAGCCGGGTATAGGTACCAAAGGACGAAGTGAAAGCGAGACTTGCGAAAGTATCCGCCGCTTACCCTGGACCGGTCACAGTTACCCAGGGCAGGTTCTCTCTTTATCGAGAGTTGCTGGTACCCATAGTTGATTAACCCAGGTAGATGGAAACATCCTTAAGTAAATTCCTGTGACATTTACTAGATTGGAAATCCCCAGTTTTGGAGACCACATGCTAGGTGAGGGCTTTTACAGTACTTCTCCGTACAGATACCCGGTCTTACTGGCAGCGCTTTGCGGGAACCGATCCATAGACCGGATAGGACTTCTTTCGGGCCGTATTCCCACGTCTGCGTATCCGGAAAGGGGAGTCGCTCCTCTTGTGTGAAGGAGCAGTCCGCTTACAAATCAAATACATTTACCTTTACCGAAAAAAGGAGTACAATACCCATCGGGGTTGAGCGGAAATGATTACACAATAGAAAGAAAGGAATCACTTGGTTCGAAACTACGAATGTAAACTTGAAACTACAATTTAAATAAAACTTCGGGCAGCACTTACCGAAGCCAGCGGTTGAGGAGGCGAAGGCTTCAACTTACTCTAAGGTATTTAGTTCCTACCTGGAGTGGAGTGAAGACAGACACAAGGTATGACCGGGAGGTAATAAAGATAACCGATAGCAACCGTATTACCTTCATACAAAAAGTATGAAAAGGAAACTATGGAACACTCTCTATAGTATAGAAAAACCTACATTCTGTTAAATATGCGGTGGAACATACCGAATTAGAGACGATATTTTGATTTAATGATACCCCTTCAAAGACCCTTTTTACAAGGGAAAATAGACTACTTCGGTTCATTTGATTTTATATTCCACCGCACCCATTATAGGGTTATAAGAGGAGGCAACTCAGGCTAGTTTTCTTCCTCCTGATACAGATGCGTTGCAAACAAGAGAGGAATAAAAACCACAACAAAGGTACCCTTCCGATGACTCGGATTACTATAATTGATAGAATCCATAACCCATAAAATAAATAAAGAAGGAAGATTTCAAATAAGACTAAAATGAATAGCCAAGCCGAATGATCAGTGGTATTATACCCATTCCCTTGGTCTATCTCTTGTAAAGCATCACAAGTAGTTCTCTAAGCAGTACTCATTTTCAATTATGTCCCTTTTTTTTTGTAAAGAGCTCTTGCCACTAATTCAATGCAATTTTAAGATATTATCGACAAAGATCTGAGCTACTGTTGCTGCGGATGGGACAGTGGAAAAAAATGGGCATATTTTGTGAGTCGGTCCACCACGACCAAGATAGACCCATACTCCCCCACTTTTGGCAGAGCAGCGATAAAATCTATGGGGACACTCTCCCATGGTGGTACAGGCAACGGCTCCAAGAGCCCAAGAAGTCTGTCCCGCTCTACCTTGTCCTGTTGACACACGAGGCACGTCTTCACATACTCAGCAACGTCGTCTCGCATGCCCGGCCAGTAGTCCCCTCGCTTTTGCAAGGCCTGGTGGTCCACATAGACTATTTTGTGCCTAATCTAATAGCTAATGCAAAAAAAAACTTCTGTACAGAATGTACCATGGCGAGTCCTTCTCTTTCAGTTGTGGTGTAATTGCGCTCTGTCGGTGACAACCTCCTACTCCACAGTGGGATGATCTAGTTTGGAAGGCCCCTCTTGAGCCAATGTACAATATATAGCGTAGTAGAGAAGCAGAGACTTGTCCCAGTCCGGAAACCGAAGTATAGGGGCTGTAACTAAGCACTCCTTGAAATACTGGAACGCATTCTCCTTCGGCCTTCGCAAACAAAGAGTTTGGTTGAAATGTTTATAAATATCGCACGCTTGTTATATTTATTTAATTATTATATAAATATAGTTATAGAAGTATAACTAACTGAAAGCGTCCGTTCACGTCAGGGTCGATGTAATTGAGATGTAGTTGCTTTACGTTTGATTGAATTCATCGAGATTGGGTTGGTGTTCAGTGTACTATATTGTGTCAAATTGAGAGAGTCTACGTGCACAAGTAGCAAACGGAGGCCTCCCCTTCCTCACTAGTGCACCAAAATCTCTATTTCATATTATCTTATATAAGTAAGATTTGATTTCAGAGTCGTCGCTAGAGTGCTCAATCGTCATTCAGAGAGGAAACCACCGCCCGTAGGTTCGTTTGTCGTTGGGGCTAACTTTCTTCTTTTGTTTCCTTTCCCATGTCTTTCTTGGTTGGACAAACCCAACCGGCTACGGCAAGTCTCTCTATTTTATCTTTAGGGAGCAGTCTTCAATAAGCCCCGCTCTTTTAGGGGCCCCTCTCTGATAAGGAAGGAAACGAAATAATATCAATCTTATGACAAATCTGGTCCTCGGTACTCTCTTTTTTACAAGTGTTCTTGGATTTCTTGTTTGGACGCATAATACGTTTATTGTTAGTTTCGACAGAGAAACCCGTGCCTTCTTCGCCACAACTACCATAATGGTAGCTGTTCCCATTGGAATCCAAATCATGAGGTGGGCCCCTGCTCTTTTACGAAATTATAAAGAGCGCCAGAACCTAATTTTCTGTTTTACTTTACTTTTTTGCCTGCTCCTTTTGGACTATGCAGGAGTTATAACCTTAGTGGACCGGGCCTTCTGCATGGATGGGCAGCCGAGTCCAAGTCCAGAGGAAACGTCTATTGTTGATGAGGTTCTTCGTTCAGAAGGTCGCGAGATAGAGCGCCTTAAAAAGGACATTTTTGTAAAACTGGGCGACCTTATTAAAACAGATGGGGTTCTGCAGGGCGTCAGGTCAAATACGGCGGAGGTAAAACTTCTGCACGTCATAGACTTTCTTCCTGACGAAGGCGCCCCAGACCTCTTGTCGTCCACTTTTGCTGAAATAAAGGATTCATTAATAAGGGAAGGGGCGCAAAGCAGGTTTTTCCAGCGGGCCGTGGAGACCCTCGTGGAACTGCAGGCAGAGAAGTGTCAAGCAACGAACTCTCAGCCGGCGCCCCCCTTCGTTTATCTGGGCTGGACCGATGACTTAGAAGAAAAAGATTGAAATGACTGTTCATGTTCAAAAGGAAATTGAAGAGGGGTGTGAATTGGCCCGAATCGATGCTGAAGACCTATTTGAGGTCAAAGTACAAATTATAAGGGAGATGTCACGCCTCGACCCAGAAGGTCCTTGGCTGGAACGCGGTGCTCGAGCGCTCGATAACGCACGAACATCTACGGGGGAGGAGCCGCTCGAGAGACTCCTATCTATATTGGACCAGCTCAAAGAGGACGGGCGCAAGTCCGGGGCTTTCCTAAAAATCAAGGGGAAGTTGTAAAGCGGGATCAGCGGCGAGGAGCCAACTGGTTGTTGGACCAACCTATGTTGTGTTCCGGCGAAGCGCCGGGTTGTTGGTAAGGAGCGTGAGCGGGCGGGGGCTCACACAAGTAAGTGAAGGACCCCCGTAGGGCCTTTCTTCAGTGTGGCCCACACACGGCCAGGGGGTAAAGAAAAGGGAGGGGGGATAAGGGGAGCCTTAGCCCTTAGAATCGAATTCTAAACCGGCGTGGCGCTGCTGGATGCTTCTGATCAATAGAACAGGAAGAGGAGTCAGCCAAAAAGAAACACCACCAAAAGTAACGACCACCAAGATACGCATAGTGATTCGATCTTTTGATCACCCTTTTGATGGCTTGGGTCAGCTCGGATCTCATTCAGAAGACTGAGAATCGGTTGACTCGCCAACACATGCTTGCTATCGGGTTCTTGAAGGGTTATGGGATTAGGCTATGGTCGGCTCGGATAGGAATAGAGAGGGAGAGACTTCGGTTACAGGGATTCGACCGATTTCTATTATAGAAAGATTTCCGATTCATGGCTTTGTCAGAGCTTTCTATCGTTCCTTTTGAAGCCCGCTACTGGTTCCGGGTGAGCTTAGCCTGCATTGGGAGTCGAGCCACTGATTTCTTCATGATGGAAAGGATTCGAACACACCTTTACTCCATTGGATCACTTGCTTCATCATCTAAGCTAGGTGCTTTGAGAGACGCAGCTTCCCTTACGTGACTAGAGAATGAGATGGAAGTAGAAACCACTGGTTCTCCATGCCAGGCAAAGCCAACCACCATTTCTTTCAGATCCGAGCTGTATCGACTAAGAAAATTGTATAACGTATTAGCAACTAGATGCTCAGGCCTCATTCTGTATGATAAATCACTCCTTCAGATTTTTTTTATTCAAAATGTGGTTGGCATTGCAGTTCCAGAGGGCAGAGAGCCCTTCGTTCAGCTCTAACCAACATGTGTGGGATGGGCGGCATGTAGGTCTTCTATCCGCTACCGTCATGCTATTCGTATCTCTCCCTCGCGCATATCTCGATCGAGACCTTTCGGGGAGAGGCGCTTGGATGTAGAGTGTAGCTTTCCTTGGCTCGGCATTGGGATTGAAGGAGCAAGGGAGGGGGCGACCATTGTAAGTTTAGCATCTTTCCCCCCTTCTCCCTTTCCAAGCGTTCCTTGACCGGGAGAATACAGCAGCTATGGAAGCTAAGGATTGCAAGCTATTAAGCAATTACTTCCTTGGGCTAGGACCAGTCATTTAATTACTTCTCTTCGGGTAGACAGCAGGGACCAAAAGGCAGTTAGTTGGCTAATGTCCAACAGCCAACGAACTTCCCTCTAGTGGTCGGGAGTAACTGAACCAATTGCCATTTCTCCAATCCGACCGACCCCTTGATGGAATACAATGACTTGGTGGGCAAAAGCACCAAGTAGGGGAAAGAATGGATGCTAGCTGCTTGGTTGCTTGGGCTTGGAAGCGCGGAACGGGTCGTTTGAGTCAGCAGGAGAGGTGCCAAGGCATTAGATTTTGAATAGTTCCGTTCCGTCAGGGCCAGCTAATTCAGATAGAGCGAGCTATGGCAGAGCAGGTTGGGGTTATTCCCCTAATGGTAAGTTCAATACGAGGGTCAATGTAATATGAGAAAGAGATGGTTTACTTTACTCGCCTTCGACCCGGCTGGGTTTGGAATACACTAGTTGGGGCAGGTAGACCTGAATAGGGAGAACGAGGGGGTTTATCTGCCTCCTAGAGAGCAGCTTTCATTGGTTGTTGGGTCGCAGGCTAGGGGATAAAGATCTGCGAGCCTTCTTTATCTCCCCCTTCCGTTTAGAGGCTTGGTTCGGCCCCTGATTGCATCGCCTTGTGTAGCACCGGAGAAATCTTTGTATTGGATCACCTGGGTCTTGATCCTGGTATTGCAGTTATGGGAGATGGAGCCTACCTATTAGTTGATCATCGGATCCAGTTCCAGTGTTTGCTTGCTTGTTTGCTTCCCCTTCGGAGTTTGGATCACCAGGATCAGAATGAAGAGAATGAGAGCTCGGAACTTCGAAAGATGGGTGGCCACCTGGAGAGTCATTTGCAGTACCTGGGGCCGGATGGGAAGTAGATGCATAATCAGGAGTTGTGGGGGAAGATAGCTAGGTATCCTATAAGGGGTTACTACTTCACCAGGTTGAGGCAGCATTCGAAGGTTTGAGGGAGCTCAATTACATCGACCCTTCTTTGCTTTTGTCACCAACCAGGCCAGGGGTTTTTACGAATAGAGGGCAGAGAGCTACGAATGATTGTTTGGAGCCTTGATGCTGGAAGCATTGGTTTCCAGGACTGGAACAAGAGAAAGAGGAGAAGATCTTGATACAAAAAGAAGATAGAGGACCTGGAGGGATAAATCTCGTAGTTGGTTGGCTTACTCCCCGGTGCATTGGAACCCCGAATGGAAACAAATCAAGGTCTTAGCTTCCGAGCTCTTCTGCTGCCACTGGTTTCGGTGGATCGAATCGAAGGTTGGTTGGGATGCGCTTAGCAGGTGGAGCTATGGGGCAAATGGAAGAATATGGCTTCCCTTGCCGTTAGAGGTGAAAGGATGGGTTTCCAAGGTCTTCGTTCGAAGGTAAGAGGGGTTCGGGTTTTTTGATTACTATACTCTGTTATCTGCTTCCCACAGGCGAATGAATCGAGGGGTAGCACTTGTACGGGAGGCCCTCTACTTCTACTTCTAATTAA